>NW_027112661.1:294631-300804 GCF_000696795.3 Halyomorpha halys | reverse complement strand
TATGTCATTATGATCAAATTTACTGGTTGTATTTTTTATACAGTTGTAAATATCAATAAATAAATAAAATAAAAAAATTAATTAATATAAAAAAAGAAATACGATAGAACCCATGAAGGTTCTTGGGTTAAATACTTGAGAACGAACTGTTTCTGGACTGAGGCAATTAGGTGATCTGGCCAGAAGCACGCTCAACCATCAGGTTTTCCCCACAGCTAATTGAAGGACCAGGTACTCACTTTATAGGGGCTGTTATGCTGCATGAGCGATTCAGATTCTAGGTTCGATCCATAACTCATGTTACAGAAATAAAAAATTATCTTCTACAGCCGAAATCGAGTCCGGTACTAACCCACTGAACAAATCTATTCCCGTTGTTACAAAAAGTAAACAGGAAAAGTTTTGATACCGAAAGATAACACTCCCTTGCTTACTAATGCCGATTATTCAGTATTATTTTGTTCCAATGTGGACGCTGTTTTAAAAACAACAACACTAATAGGATGCTGGTCACGAAATATACAGGGAAAAACGAAACACGTGCTTTTGGCTTTTGTGTGCTTGCTACCGGAAAATTGTTTATTACAAGACGGATTAGAACTTGGAAGTAATACCTTGACATTTCGGTCACATAACTCAGATCTTATTACATTTCATTATTATTAGTTTAAAAAAATGTTGCCGGGTTCAGGATGATAAGGACATTTCCAACATACTCGAACATAATTACGATCGCATTTAGAAAGTATACTTTTAATATCACACTTAGCCTTTTCAATTCAAGGAACTTATTACACAAGAGTTTTCCTAATCAGTATAAAAAAATGCTAAAGATTCAAATATTCTGAATATCAACGTCGCTCACGAGATTTCACTTTCCTAAAGTTAAATAGTTAAACCATGTAATATAAAAGTACTTGATATAAGTATATAAATACTTGAAATACTGAATGATGCGATTCTATATTACTTGTATTGAAAATTATTTCTACAAATATTCTAAAACATAGCTAAAATTTAAACAATCACATTTCAATATTATATAGACGCTTCTCAATACATTCATTATATTTATTAAGAATTCTATATTGTTTTTATTTATATTTTTAAAATCTAGTTTTCGTGTTTTGGGATTTAAATAATAATCATTTAATCATTATATTTTACTTATCTGTGTTAACTGTTTTGTAAGAAATGCCATTGGGATATAAAAATTCAAAGACATTTAGGCAGTATTATTTTTATTTACGTTCGATATTTAGTCAAATACACAAAAAGTTCGGGTTATTGATATGAATAATTAAAAATAGTATAAATCGTTTCAGGGAACTATCACATTTTGTACGAATTTGGTGCTTATAGTGAATATTTTTGTTATATATGAAAATCATAGCCTATGTGTTTATGTACATAGTAAATTTATCATTATGTTTGAGTAATTTTTTTTAAAAATTTATTTATTGATATTTACAACTGAATTAAAAATATATATAAAAAATAATTTTTTTATAATTAAATATGTTTATACAATCCCATGATGCATACATGTGGAGAATCTACCCATTGATGTACTCCAATAACATTTCTAGAGGAGATGATTTCGAGGCCGTCTTCTTTTTAGACGAGGATTATCAGTTAATGAAACAAATGGGTTTGGATGGTTTGGTAATTTATCATGGAAGAATTGGTTTTTGGCCAAATCGGCAACGTATGGAACATTGAGGTCCTGATGGATGACTTGATTTGTGACAATGTTAGGAGCATTAAGGATTTTGGATTGTAAGGATTGGATAGGACATGAATTCGTTGATTTAGTAGAGCCCCAAAGAACAACTCCTTAAGTCTAGATAGCCCTTATTATAGTCATATAAATCAGTCTTTTGCAATTAGTTCGAAGTTAAGACCGTTTGTCTAATAAATTTTTTAATAGTTTCCTGTCTTTTCAGTCTTGTATGAAGATTCCAAGATAGTCGTCAGTCCAGATGTAGTCCTAGGTAACGGATCAGTTCGAAAGGAATAAGTGGTGTATGGATGTCTTGGAGGCTTTGGACGAGTAATTTAAAAATGAGGGCCTTGAAAAAATTCAACTTTCTAACTTCCTTTCTTCAAAATTCTTGCAGTTCGGAAGAATTATATAAGTATGCGAAGAAACGATGTAAAAAAAAAAGATGAGATATCTCCATAATGATGCCTTAATTTTTAATTATGGTTTTAAAATAAGAAAATCGTATTGTTATTTTTTAGAAAGTTCTGTTGTTTTTAAAAATTTTAATTCTGTTGTTTTGTTATCGACAGAAGTTTGAATATTAAATAATTGATTAATTATCTCTAATTGAAAAAAAAAATCAAAGTTTTCATTTGAAAAAAAATAACAATATCAAGTTGAAATTAACATAGATAAGTAAAATTTAATGATTAAATGATTATTATTGAAACCCCAAAACCCGAAAACTAGATTTTAAAAATTTAAGTACAAACAATATAGAATTCTTAATAAATATAATGAATGTATTGAGAAGCGTCTACATAATATTGAACACCCAAACCCACTCGTTTCTAACCTTGCTTCCTCTTCCATTCCTGGCAATCCTCCAAGGCGCCTGAAAAGAAGATGGCCTCGTGACCTTATATTGTAAACTGTTTTAGAGTTCTACTACTGGGTAGTTTCTCTACATCCTGTATCATATCATATGTCATTATGATCAAATTTACTGGTTGTATTTTTTTATACAGTTGTAAATATCAACAAATAAATAAAAAAAAAAATAAAAAAATAATATTGAAATGTGATTGTTTAAATTTTAGAATATTTGAAGAAATAATTTTCAACACAAGCAATATAGAATCGCATCATTCAGTATTTCAAGTATTTATATCAATATTAACTACTATGTCACAAGTATATGCTTAGTAACGGATTGAATAATTACAAAAAAATAAATCCATGTTTTTTTCACTGTAATATTTATTTTGTTTCCGACAGTGTATTCTATTTCGGTTGGACAGGATAATAGTGTAAATATAATTAGTGCGTTAATTTTATTTTTATTTATTTTATTATTGTTATATCAGTTCAAAAGTTTACTTATTTAATTATATCCTAATTTCTTCATATACATACTTTGATTATGTTCATTTTCTTTATCTTCCAGTTTATATAAATACAGATTTTTAATTTATTTATACATAATTTTTTTTCAATTATTTATATTTTTAGTTTTAGTATGAATATGATCATTCATCACTATTACTTATTGCCCAAGGTTGAGGCAGATTGTAATATTTATCTATAAATGAAAAGGCATTTATTTAGATTTCCGGTTAGATACCTAGATAATAATTAAAATAAATTTTAATCTTGTACATCTTGTTAAAACCGTGTCTCATTATAGATGATTCTTCATTCCTCAAGACATAAGGCATGTCTTGAGTTCGTTCTTATTTGCATAAACGTCCTGGTTCGATTTTCTGTCAAGTAGCAATCGGTTGAAAAATAAGCATAAAAAATAAATTAAATAGATAAATGAATTTCCTATTTATCATCTGGAGATGTGTCATGTAATTTAAGCAGATACATCGCCGCTGATAAAATTAATGTTTCTTCTTAAAACCTCAAAACGTTTGTTAGCTATTTTTTAATAAAAAATTAAATTAAATATATATTTAATAATTAAGAATAAATGTCATTTTTTAAATATTTCTGTTATAAATTAAATATTTGGTAGTTATTTATTGATTTTCTCTAATAGCATTGGTCATGTTAATGAGAGTTGGTTTCGTATTTTTCCAGTCAAAACATATTACGTAACTCGTAAACAGGAAAACCAAAGCTCTCGTAAACGACTACGACGTCACGTTCTGTTTCAAAAATAAAAAGTAATAATAAATGCATGTTATTATTCAATCCCATGATTTTGTTGTGCACTTTTTTTTAACACTCAGACCATCTACCACTCACCTTTCTTTATACAATTAAAAATTCCAAATACAAAGAATTATACTCTTAATTTTTTTATACTCTATTTATCCTTTTCGAACAGATCCACTACCTAGTACTACCCATGCACAAACGACTAACTTGGAATTCCCATACAAGACTGAAAAGACAGGAAACTGTTAGTCGATTCTGACAATTATACCACTTACTAGACAACGGTCCAAACTTCTTATTAATAAAAAAATATTCATCTCTGTTACCATAATAAGGAGGGACATGACGGCCGTGCGGGTAGGAGCTTTGGTCCCAGGGCGGTTCGGAACGTTATGGGTTCGATTCCCACCAGGAGCAGTTAATATTTATTTTTCGGATTTTAGCTTCAAAGTAGTCGTCAGGGGTTGGTAAAAATGACACAGAGTTCCACTTACCGAACTAATTCCCCCTACCTCCATATACCAATACCAATATCAGAATAAGGCTTATTTGGACGTAGGGAGTTGAGCTTTGGAGCTTCACTAAGCTCTCACTTCACATTCTAATCTCAACAATTTAATCTTATGGTCTGAACGGTTTTGGATAGAAGCAAGTATGTGGGGAAAAAATAAATATTTTTTATCCTTATAGTATAAATTTGCATTTTGTAACTAAATGTTTTCTAGAAAAAATTAAACAAAAATAATAAAAAATAATGCATCAACTATTCAATATTTACTTGAAGAAGTTTGTCGGGTGGTGCGGTCAGCAAAGAACAACATAAATAAACAAAACCATATTTATTTATTTTATGCCGGCGTTTCGAGCTGAGTTTCAGGTCTTCATCAGGGGTTGTGGCGTAGAGGAAAGATTAGTACTGAATGGTACTAGTACTCATATTAGTACGCATTCAGTACTAATCTTCCCTCTACGCCACAACCCCTGATGAAGACCTGAAACTCAGGTCGAAACGCCGGCATAAAATAAATAAATATGGTTTTGTTTATTTATGTTGTTCTTTGCTGACCGCACTCCCCGTCAAACTTCTTCAAGCATTAATCTACGGTCAACTATCTACACCTCAATATTCAATATTTAAATTCTTATACTACCTGGAATCCTCACACAATGCTGAAACGACAAGAAACCACCGTCGCTTTCGACTGTTACAGAACTTACTAGGCATACGGTCTAAACTTCCAGTTCATTACAAAAGACTGATCTACTTGACTGTAATAAGGACAATCTGAACATACGGAGTTGAGCTTTGGGGCTCTATTAAACCTTCGAATTCCTCTCGTATCCAATTTATACAATCCAAAATCCTTCGTGAAATCCTCAATTCTCCTTACTTTATAACAAATAAAATCATCCACAAAGACGGTTCCATACATAGCCGATCTAACCCGAACCTGATGTCAATCCCTTCATTTTAAGCTCTCTAATCACATCCAAACCCACTAGTTTCTAACCTTTTCTGTCTTTATGTATTATTTTATTTGTGACAAAGTAAGGAGCATTGAGGAGTTTACGAAGGATTTTGGATTGTAAGGATCGGATACGAGAGGAATTCGAAGGTTTAGTGGAGCCCCAAAGCTCAACTCCGTATGTCCAGATTGTCCTTATTACAGTCATGTAGATCAGTCTTTTGTAATGAATTGGAAGTTTAGACCGTATGACTAGTAAGTTCTGTAATAGTCGAAATCGATGTACGGTTTCCAGGTAGTATAAGAATTTAAATACTTAATACTTCATGCATTATTTTTTTTTCTTTTAGTTTAATTTTTCCTAGAAAACATTTAGTTACAAAAAGCAAATTTATACTATAAGGATAAAAAATTATTTATTGTTTCCCCACATACTTGCTTCTATCCAAAACCGCTCAGACAATAAGATGAAATTGTTGAGATTAGATTGAACATGATTTTTTACATTATTCTTCCATATATGTGGGTTTCAAACCAAAATTAAAAAAAAAACTTTTCATCATAATCAATCGCGTTGGGTAAGAAACGGTGAATTGAATAGCTCCCGCATCTTAAGCTAACAGTACCCAACTGGTATTCCTAAGAACGGTTATTTTAACAAGGAGTTAAACCTTTCTCGTTAGCAATTATGTTTAATGACGTATTTAAGTCTTATAGGCATACGTATTTTAGACGTAAAACAAACATTTTCCTGTTTTATTATGTATTAATATATATAAGTTACGGTATAAGTCAGCTGTTATTTCGATGTCAGCTGACTGAGGGGATCAGCTGAT
>NW_027112661.1:285075-294382 GCF_000696795.3 Halyomorpha halys | reverse complement strand
AAAAGGAAAACTGGGAGAGAAATAGCACACTCAAAATCTCAGTATATACTGCTTTATTCCTAGTATTAATCCTAAATTTATAGTTTCAGGCCATGTTTACTTATGTGGGTAGGAATTAAAGTCATTATCAGGTGTCATCCTACCTTAACTTATATATATATATTAATATTATCGATTGTAAAATTATTAAATATTACAGACGAATATATATTGACTGCAACAACTATGTTCTTCGTCATCCTCTCTTCAATCAAAAAATTTTAAAATTTCTGGCAATTAATAGAGTCTTGTGCCTTTTTAAAACCGATATAAAGTTTACATGAAGGTTTTATATGTATGAAATTGTAAATTGATAACGGTAATTGAACAGTAAGTTAAGAAACTACTGAACAACGAACAGAGATCATTACGATTTGACTAAATGCTACGGATCTGGCAACAGGGCTCGGACCCAGCTCGCCTCTCGGCCACGGTAAGGAAAAAAAAAACCCACTTTCTTGACGTTGATTACATCTATACCCTTTTCCGTTTTCAATCGAATAGTTTACAGTCATTTGTAAAGCATAAAGGCAGATAAAGACGGTGATAAAAAGGCATACTTGAAACAAATACATGCACTGGAACCGATAGGAATTTTTAAAACTTATACAAATTGGAATGCCTCTGGAATATAACGAAGACGGATCATGTTTGAAGTTGTTTTCTCCAGCCTAATAAAAAAAATGAAATAAAAAGAGAGCATATTCGGTTATCAAGATGCCTGGTCATTTCTTTATTTTCGATGACCATTTATTCCTTTTTTACTCGGCGGCGTGCTAAGACATTTATTTACTCCCGTTGAATGTAATTTTAAAAATTAAGGGGGAAATATTAAAAATGCTAAACGCTAGGGAATATAGCAAGTAGACAAACTTATAAAAAACAAAACGAGAATAGTTTGATTGAAATCTTTTTGAAAGAGACAAGGTCCACTAGAATGGAATTTCAAGTTCAGTTGTGCGTAAATTTTCACTAGTTTGATGTTTTCTATTAACAGGCTACTGTTTTTTAATTAAATTTTAAATGGGGTAATATTAAAATTTAGGTCATTAGGGGACCTTGGGTGTAATTAACATTTTAACTAAAAATTTATGCATAAAGAAAAAAAAAATTACCAACAGATGGCAAAAGGCTATTTACAATTATTCAAAGAAGCGCCTCACAGGCTACTTGAAAGACAGATGGTAGTATGAACAGAAGGCATATATAATATGGTAAAAAATAAATAAATAAATAAAAACAGTCCTGAAATAAGAAATAAAATGGAAACTAAACGTAAAAGAAAATAGGGAAAGGAAAAATTACAACAGAACTTATTAGTTGACGGAAATATGGACGCATAAATCATGGTTGTTCATGAATAGAAGTAATTAAAAGTATTTCATGTAAGAATTTTATATTCATATACTTCAATTACATTTTCCTTAAAAAATTAGGGCAAAGGTTAATTATTCACTGTGTAAATTTCTAAATTAGACAATTTCATGTTATATAAAGAATATGCTAAGAAAGAATTTTTCCACATCCAGCTGTGGCAGATAATTTATTTTTTATCGACCCCGGTATTGGGTTATCCTCGTTGGGTACACCCAATCTATATAATGTGGGTACCTAATCCTTCATGAATTGTAGATCCTGACCACATCACTTCTTTGTATGAACATACCCACAACTGAGCCCACACTTCATGAGTAGTATTGTTACAGGTTTATTACTACACAAGTTTACCACTGCGTGAACTATCTGATATGTTTCCTTCTTCTCTTTAATCGATTCAAAATATAAGCGATATTACGTATAAACAACATAGTAATCTAGAAAGTCTATTCAAGACACACAACTGGTAAAGCTGCATATTCTATAATGCCTATCTTTAAGTAACAGTTTACGTAATCAGTAATTACGTTACTCCAATGGAAAATATCACTTTAGTTTTACAGTTAAGATGTCAGCTATCCGTAAACTTATATTAATCCTGCATCGAACTCGCTGAGACCTCGTAGCTAGGCCGTATATAGTCGGATGTTTTAGGTGGGCTACAATTTTTTTTGTGGGGACCCGCGGGCATGAATAATTTTAAAAATGAAAATTGGCTGAAAAAAAAGTTACATATTCAGAACCGATCAGGCTAAACGTATTTAGCATAGTATTTTTTCAATATTTTTAGCTCGGTTCGTTCTAAATAATCTTGGACTATCATTTTGTAATTGTTTTAGTCTTTAGCTTAAAATAATATTATATTGACACAGATCTTGAGTTCGCTTGTTTCAAAACATTCCCGTTATCTATTGAATAATTTGATCTATTAAAACTAAAAATCCGCTGAACAGTTCGTCCTTTGTTAAAAAGATTTAAATAAATACCTAAACACTTTAGGTACCTGATTTGTAGCTAATCGGATAATATTATCAAGGAGCTTTGTTAAAATAAATTCTCATAATAGTTAGTTGTTGTTGGTTGGGGCTTTTGGGCGTAAAACCCTGAGGTCATCAACGCCCACGTTTCTCACTTTATAATTCTATTTCAAGATTTGAAATCCTTTAGATAATTGCTAAATAAGTTTAAATAATTACTAATTTTAGAATTTTTTAATACATATGACAAACGTTTAGGTTTAGATCTTATTCAAAAGATTATTCCTTTTTAAGAAAATGAAAACCATTTCTATGGTTTTTTAATCATCATTCAGGACATCCGAAATACTCGGTCCCACTCCCAATCTAAGTTCATGAAATAGAAATGACATTGTTCAAATATGTGACTGACTGTAAGTACACTGTTGCAGTATTGACATTTTGGCGGTGGTTGCTTATTGATTAGGTATGCATGAGTTAAATTCGTATGACCTATTCTTAATCTGGCTATAGCTACCTCCTCCCTGCGATTGGAACGGTTTGATGTGGTCTATGGTTTAATCGTTTTTTTAATAGTTTTTAATTTGCTTGGGGGGCTTTCATTCCACATGGCTTGCCAACTAAGCATAATAGTTAGTAAAGATAACTTAGTAAGTTATTTAATGAAGTTTATAACATTTCATTGATTAAGTAATGGTCAAGTTAAAACCATAAAAGGCTCTTGTTTAGCAGTGAAATGGTTACTCATTTAAGCTAATCTCAACTTAGCATTGTCCAAGAAGTATTAAAGTATAACTTTAACACTACTCGGTTTATACAAAAGAGCAGGATCTGTCCAATAGCTTTCCTCTTTCAGTAGTATTTATATTCCGCTCTTTTTTAAGGTTAGGCATGAGAAAGAACGAAAAAACAGGTGATTAGTAACCTATAGCAACCAAGGCGTGTGGAATTTAACCTAAGAATGAGATTTGAGACGTGCCTAATTCGTGTTCAAACGGTTCTAGAGAGAAATGCTTTATTTGTCCATGTTGGTCAAATACATTGGGTTGCTATAACACACAGCATACCCATCAATCCGTAATTTGATATATACACACTACAATATATTAACATTTTTAATTTTTCAAATAACAATCATCAATACACCAAATACAATAAAATTCAGATACATTTGTCTTTCCTATATACATATATTAGTTTTCTTCCTTTTCGCAAAAAGCTAAATAACGATTTACCAATACATCCAATATATCCCCCCTTGTTTCACTCATTCATACCTCTCCTCTTCAGTGATCCGCATCAACCGATTGATCGATTAAGCAAATTTACAAAAATCATTAATAGATAGCAACGCATAAATAAAACAGAAAGAAAACAATCATATCAGTAAAACATTTTACTAAAAACAATTAAATAAATTAAAAAATAACTAATACATAAATTTTAAAAAAAACATATAAATGCATAAACGGTATATTTGTTTACTTTAAAACACGGGGCCCATTCTACGTTTCATAAGAGTGTACATGTTGTCCGCCCGAAATCTTTAAAACCCACTTTGTACCGTCTCGATCAACCAATTTGCTTCTATTGGCTTTTTTATGCCTCTCACTGTTTTTAATAACTTATATTTAAGTTACAGCAAGAATTTAATAGAAATAGAGATTCGTTCGCTCCTGAGGATCGAAAAGGAATCGATTCTACAGTATATACTATATTCATTTAACAATTTTAAAACAAAATATGCTCATTTTAATGCACTTATTAACGAAGTGTAATTAATTCATCTATATATTTGAAAAAAAAATCGTAATTTTCATATTTCTGCTGGAAAATAAAAGATCAAGTCACAGGGGCCTTGTTTCATAATGAAAGCTAATAGTATTAGTTCATAATACAAGTATAGAAACAACGTGGTAATAACTCTAATACTTATTCTTTTTCATAATAGGACGGACTATTAGTGATATTACAGGTGTTATAACGTACTTAAGTACAGGTTACTATTGTACAAGTCAGTGTAATTGTATTAAGTTAAATCGACAAGACTAATATTAGTATATATAAATAAACTAATACTAATAGTATTAGTTTGTACTTTATTATGAAAGAGGGCCCAGAGAACCACACCGATCTGCATTACCTCAGTGAAAAAAATAAAAAAAATATTTTTTAAAGATTAAGGTTTCCAAAATTTAAATAAAACACCTTATTTTCTCACAGTTATATTAACGTTTCGACCAATGACAAAGTCATGTGCAGACATGTTGTTTCGTTTTTAAATGCATTTATATATAATATTTTTCAAATTGTTTGAAACTTGATTTTAGTAGTTCAGTTTTGATATTTGATGGCAACGTGTGTTACATCAATATCAAATAAAATAATAAAATAAGCTTTATGATACATCCTTTATAATGATACATCTTAATTTATATAAAACAATCATTAATCACGAGTAATTAATTATTTTAGTAAAATTTATCTTACTCGCCCTTATAAAATAGACTTCAAAGCATTTAATTGCGATATTTTTACATTATTATCCTTCATGTAATAGCACCATAAATTTCGTTTATTTTGAACATTAATCTCCATTATAACAATTATGAATTCTTGTTATCAAAAACGTTAATTTCAAAGTTATTAAAAATTTATTACTTTTTAATATTAATATTTATTTACTATTATAAAAAATATTATTTACTTTTCGTGCTTTTGTATTTTCTTTTTCCTTAATTTAACTAAGGATTTTATTAAACTATTTAATAATCCAATAATAGCTTTATACAGATAAAAATTTTACTTCCTGAATTACTGTATCATTTACTTTTTATAGGGGGGAATTTTCATAAAATAAATGTTATCTTATTTTTTTATAATAAACCTGAAAAGAAGCTATGCAACGTATGAAACATCACTTTATTGTGGTTTAATAAAGTGTTTCTCGTTCTTATAATAACACCAAAAAAAAAAATCACCAATTATTCCATGTGTCATAAGCATACAGCTGTCATTGTTACAATCAATATAACGTATATTAGTTATGAAATTATTCTGAGAATTTTATTTTCGTATCTTGTTCGATTTTTTTTTTTTTAACTTTAAAGGTCACAGAAAATATTTTTAAAAGGAATAAATTACAATAAATTAATTTCAATAAAAGGGAAAAGCAAAAATAACAGCTATAATTAACCTATTTAAACTACTAAAAAGAGAAGAAAACAAATTTTTCAAGGACTTTAAAATATATTTGTTACAAGATTAATGGACGTTGTTATTTCTCAGAGATAAAAGGGTAGTAACATAAACAGATATAAATTGGAAGATTATGGACCTGAATTTTAAGTATACTTTATTTAAATTTTAAATATAATTAAATAAGAATAAAAAAAAATTGTTTTGTTATTTTTCTTCTTACAATTGTACATTTTAATAATTTTCATCTACGTTTTTACTTCCACTTATTCAATATGTTTTGTTTTTTTATTTGTTTATTATCAGATTGGCCTGGTTGGCCCTACATGTTTATTGTAAGTTTGTTAGTTTTTTTTAACAATTGATAATGAGAGGGAGTATAGCCTCGTGCAAAAGGCACTTCCAACCATTTACAGTACAATAGCCATGAATAATTATAAATAATAAAGACCAACCTAAAGAATGCGTTAAGAATCGCAGTTAATGATCCTTGTTTCATAAGAAATAGCCAATTGCATCGGGAATTACAAATGGATTCAATAAAGGATTACATCAAAAATATTACCTTTCTCTTTTATTAAGAGCATTATTCTTATCTATTTATTTTATCTTTTTTTTCTTTTAATTATAACATTGTATATAGTTAGGGGTGTCTTTTGTACGAGACTATACCCCCCCCCCCCAAAATCAACTGTTAAAAAAATATATATATAATGTAACGATTATATCAACCATGTAAGGTCCACCAGGCCGATCTGGTATACAATAAATAAATAAAAATATAAAGAATGCGTGAAAAGACAGCAATAGTAAAGAAACGGGAAGCATAAAAACCCACTCCATAAAATATACAACGCATTTCTGGCCAAGTTAAAAATCTTACTTATAAGCTAGTAAATTTAACAAAGTAACGAATTTGTTCTTTTTCATGGTTTATTGCTTAGAGTCTCTAAACTATGCGTCCTAGAAAAAAAGTAACAGGATAACAAATTGAAGAGCACTAAACTCTGTATCGAATGAGTACTATAGCTTAATAAGTAGTATGTACTAAACTGTAAATAGTGTTAAGTCAAAAAACTTTTTCATTTTCAAATTTTATCGAAAACTTAGATATAGGACTTTATTTCAGTCCGCACTTAGTACTGAAACGCATTCCTGGCTCTAAAATACTTAAGTACAAGAGCCGGGAAGAAAAAAAGGCAGTTATCTCACCCCAATTTTTATTACTTTAATGAAAACTAGGTATAATTACTAGTCAAAATTGATGAGTCTGCCAAGTATAGGTAGCTGTTTCAAAACCTTAATTTTTCATTAGCTCTTTATCTTAAAAACAACCAACAACACTAGAAAATCTAAGAGAACATTATTTAAAGAAGAGTAAATTTGCTACAATATTAGCCCTAAAAGAGCTATTTACGTCCAATAGTTCTCGAGATACAACTTTTTAAAAAGCAAAATTTCTTAAAAATCTACTGAAAGATTAGTAGTTAGTTAATTTATTTTGAGTAATCTATATCTCAGGAACTATGTGACGTACAGATGTCTATTAGCACTCAAATTAAAGCTTGTTTAATGGACTATAAACAGGTTTATGGCCTTTTCTATTCGTAGGAAAGGTAGTTTTCATGATATTTGCTAAAATAAATTGATTGATAGTTGTTCGGACAAGTTTGATTTATGAATAACTTCATTTCAGAAACCGTTGGACGTACAGATGTCTGCCAGCTCTCAAATTAAAGCTAGTTAAATTTACTACAAAATAGTTAATTATGTTTATCTTTATAGGAGTCGTAGTTTTTATGATATTTGACAAAATATTTGTGAGTTTATTATTAGAGTTATTTTAATTTCTAGTTGTTCGTATAAAATGTTGGATTTTTGAAAAAAATATATCTCTAGATTCATAAGACGCACATATGTCTGCCTACACTCAAAAGAAAAAAAAATTAACTTACTATAAAGTAGTATATGACACTTATCTTCGTAGGGGTAGTAGTTTTTATGATATTCACAGATGAATATAAATTTGGCAAATGCAAATTTGTCCGAACAACTATAAATCAATTTATTTTAGCGAATTTCATGTAAACTATTACTCCTACGAAGACAAACATCATAAACTACTTTATAGCTCATTAAACTAGCTTTAATTTGAGTGCTAATAGATATCTATAAGTCAAATGGTTTTTGAGATATAAATTTTTTAAAATAAATTCAGTAACTACTGATCTTTCAGTACGTCCCATACAATATTTTTATGAAATGTTGCTTTTTAAAAAGCTATATCTTGAAAAATATTTTACGTAAATAACTTTGTTAGGGCTCATATTTTAGCTAATTTACTCTTCTTTAAAAGACGTTTTCTTAGGTTTTCTTGTGTTGTTCCTACTTTTTAAGATATAGAGCTCCGAATGAAAAATCAGTTTTTTTATCGGTTTAAAACAGCCGCCATTTTTTATTCTCCCTACCTATACTTGCCAGACTCATCAATTTTGAGTATTAATTATACATAGCTTTTTTCTCCTCTTGGGCTCTTGTGCTACTCACTAAGCAGTAGTAGGGTAAAATTAAAATATTTTTCTAAAACAAATATATTTATATAAAACCTAGAGAAAAAGTCATAATGAATAAAAATTAAAAAAACTTTACCTTTGGAGTACTATAATTTATTAATTTGGTTGAATAATATAGTCGTGATAGTAGACAAAAATATATGGGTAGATCTAAAATGGTTTAAATTAATTACTTCTTGAACTAAAAAAACAGGAGCAAACAAAAATTTATCAAATTATATTTATTAAAAACAGAATTCAATATCAAGGCGAGACATAAGAATTATTTTATTATATATACTATCCAATTTATTTTTCTATCTTATATATAGTATGATTTAATACTAATTCATATATTATAATTTCATTAAATGTTTTTTTAAAAATACATAGTAAATATTAGAGAATATAAGTAATCTTTTTTTTTTTTTTTTTAGAATTATAAAGGAGGTTATAATGTACTATAATTACTTTATCAAAATATTCTTTATTTATTAAAATCGAAAATTTAATACAGATGAAATTAATATATAAATATGTTTCTTTTGAGAGCACCAATTCACCCATTTGAAAATGCTTTAACATGTTAATTGTTCTAGAACTAGATAATTCGCCTAATTAATTTTTATTCTGACACTTCGTTTGAATGTCTTTATATTTTATATTATACTTTGAGCACAATGCCTCGAACGTTTTAAATTTTCGGCCGTAAAAATATGATTTGAACCTTTACAATTCCAACGAAGAGATCTTACAATAGAGGAAGCGTAGGTTTATCGCTCTTGAGGTAGTTAAAAGGGACATGGATCTAGCGACGGGGCAGTTCACAGAGCATTTATCATTGGTAACGGTTGTCATGCTAAAAAGGGCAACCATCCATAAAAAGATTTTATATAAACTTTGAAGGATGGGGTACCCATGCATTATTCATGAAACATCTTTCACCCTAGGTATTTTAGAGCTGGAGTTGACATTTTAAATTTGGTCGTATCCTCGTAAACTCTAAGACATCCGGATCAACATTATTTTTAAATATTGTTCCGTATATCCCTGTGGAATATATTCGATGTCCAAGGTTTCTTTTTGACTTTCTTTTATCAACAGTATACTCCCTTATATCAATAACCTACTCTCTTATTTTAACAGTATACTCCCTTATATCAA
>NW_027112661.1:280930-283986 GCF_000696795.3 Halyomorpha halys | reverse complement strand
ATAAAGAAGATAAAATTAAGTTTTCTCTTACAAAACGTTCGTTTGCATATACGAAAAGTCATAATTTCATCATAATTTCTATATAGACTATTTACTAAAAATCATTTACTTTGCATTTCCAATATATTTGTAATAAAATAAATAATATTACATAGAAAAAATAAAGAATAACTCCAATGTATATGGTAAGCGTCGAAAGGATTATCTCATCAGAAATGTTTTTTAAGTTGTTGTTGAGAAATTATTTTTTTTAATTCTCTCGTAATGAAATTACACTATTTATAATGCATTATAAATTTATTTTGAGATAGAGTTCTCTCGCAATGTGAATAGTAAAGTACTACAGAGTTCGGGCCTTTCGCCAGTGCAACAAAGGCCGATATGTTATAATCATAAAACGAAAGAAAAATTTATATCTGCAATATTACTGATTTATCAGTTCATTATTACTTATTATGCCAGCTAATTTATCTTCTTTGTAGATTAATTCTTTTTTATAACTTTAGTATTCTTTACTCGGTTAATTGAGAAAATCCTTTTTGCATTCATCTTTAACTTTCATACCATTTTAATTAATGATTTATTTTAGTTTTATGTACTGTATAGATTTCATTTTATATATCTACTTTTTTTTTTTAATAATTAATGTATTGTTATTTACAATCGTATAAAATTTTATACAAGTAAATTAGCTATTAGATTTAGAGAATTTACCCATTGATAAAACTCCAATTACGTTTCTAGAGAAGAAGATTTCGGTTCCATCTTCTTTTCAGACGCCTAGGGGGATTATTGAAGGAGGAGCCAGGTTAGAAGGTTGGGTTTGGGTGGTTGGGAAGTTTATCATGGAAGGATTGGTATCTGGTTCATGCCAAATCAGCAACATATAGGACATTGAGGTCCTGATGGATGACTTGATTTGTGATAAAGTAAAGAGCATTAAGGATTTTGGACTGTAAGGATTGGATACGAGAGGAATTTGATGGTTTAGTGGAGCCTCAAAGCTCAACTCCGTATGTCTAGATAGGCCTTATTATAGTCAAGTTTAGACTATTTGTCTAACAATTGTAATAGTTGGAATCAACGAGCAGTTTTTTGTCTTTTCAGTCTTGCACGAGGATTCCATGTCCAGATGTAGTCCTAAGTAACAGATATGTTCGACAGGAATGAGTAGGGTATTATTAAAGAATACTTTGGGGCAGGAAGTCTTGAGTTTACGACGAAGGCTAAATGTGATTTAGTGGGATTTTCTTGAATTTATGTTAATCTCCCAATTTCGGGACCACTCTTCAAATATCTCCTTTTAAATCTATTTTATTACTATGTTGCTTGTTATGCTCTTACATTAGATTTACTTACTTGGTATATTTTTATTTTAGCCCGGTAATGACCAGCATTAGGGTCGAAAAAACCAATTTTTCTTGACCGCATTCTTAACTCAATTATATCATTTTCTTTTTTTCAATGATTATTAGAAAATTTTCGCTTTTCCCTCCCGTGGATCCACTTCTGGTTAAAATAAACTTTTTTTCCTTTCGTGGTAATTACTGTCGTACGGATGGAGGTTGTGGTGGTTAAAATAACCAATCATTATTCATATAAATGTGATGCAGAAGTGATTCCGTATAAAAAATCTTTTGTATAAACATCTTTGTTTCTACTTTCATATTACCCATAAAATCTAATGGTCAGAGAAGCGCTATTTTTTCACGATTATAAAATATACCAAAAAAGTGTATAATAATCCTAAATTTTTAATAATTAGATTACACTATATTAATGTATCACGATAAAAACCTTAATTACAAAATAAAAAATTAATATAACAATTCCCAAAATTAAAATAATAAAAAAAAGTTAAGGAAAAAATATGAAAATAACTTAGTTTTTCCCCAAATATTTTTTTTTTAATTGTCTGTTTATTAGCCATATTACTTATTTTTTTACTCAGAGTATATTTTATTGTTATAATTTATTGAAAAAAATATATATCAAGTTAATGCTGTTAGAAATGTTTCCGTAAGAAAATCAAGTTACACAAAACATAATTTCATATTTCGGCCATTTCATTGAATACTTTATCATTTTTCTGCAGCATATTCTACTGTATGTAGAAACATAAATTTCCAGTCACTCTTACTTAAAATTCTAGCAAATCTTATTTTTACTTTATTATTATTACTTTATTTTATTGATAGATATTACAATCTGCCACACTATTATGGGCAATAGATAATAGTGATGAATGATAATAAAATAAGAATGAAAATAAATAAATAAATGAAAGAAATAATAAAAAAAAAAAGTAAATAAAATCTCTCTTAAAATACATACTAACAGAAGGATAAAGAAAATGAACATAATCAAACTATGTAAATGAAAAGATAAATAAATAAAATAATAATAAAAATAATATAATCTCTAGTCACATTTACACTCATTTATTTTTTTTTTTTTGGCGTGCACACTTTTTCAATGAAAAAAAAAAAGAAAAATCTATCTATGCTATTCCTTAAAGAAAATATACATTTCGTGTGTGTTAAACTCTTATAGTTCAAGTCAAACCGTTGATGAAAGAAGTGCTTTCTCTAGTCTGCATTAGTGTCACTTGATATTTTTAGCCCGATGATACTGAAATTGGCGATATGTTGACTTATTGGTTATTTATAGCTACTTGAGAAACTGAAGGCTTTGATTGTGGAGTTTTCAAATAATATTTTAGTACCTATTCAGGTTGTCTTATTATACCAATAATCTGTATCCGCCACCGGCCATATGCTATGGATATATCCAGGACTATAACGAGGACTAATATGACTTCTTCCAATTTCCTATCTCAAGATCTAGTAGGATAATCCCCCCGAGGATATAACAGGTACAGCTCGGAAGAGCCGGGTAGTGTGGGAGCTGAGGTAGGACGCGTGGGCATACCCACAACGGACAATGGAGCAGGAGTGGGAAGGCACAATACCTCCTTCCTCCCCTACAGGATGCAAAAAACCTTAAGAATGCATATCGTCGTATCGAGATGACGGTGCAACATATATATATATATA
>NW_027112661.1:279975-280232 GCF_000696795.3 Halyomorpha halys | reverse complement strand
GTAAATTAAGTATATATATATATATATATATATATATATATCAGTCTTGTGTGAGGATTCCGTAAAATACTTTTAATTTTGTTTTATTGAATTATTATGGATAAATACAAAATATTAAATAATTGTATGAACGACTAAGGGTGAAATATGGAAAAATAGGGTCAGGAGTTCGAATCGTTTTGAAACCCTTAAATAAGAACTTGGATTGTGCTCGCACGGCACCAGATTTTTTTTACAGCACAACGATTTTGTTGAGT
>NW_027112661.1:268184-279595 GCF_000696795.3 Halyomorpha halys | reverse complement strand
AAATTAAGTATATATATATATATATATATATATATGTGATGTAGAATAGTTGGCAATCCAACGTTCATTTCATTTCTGTGACTCAAAGCAATTTATATATAAGGATTTCAAAAAAGATAAAAATTCCTTACGAAAGTATGTCATTAAACACTTCGTTCTAAACGCATTCACGTCTTAGTATTAAACTGTTAAATAAAATGTTTAAATCATAAATTGTGGACTGAGGAAGATCCTCTTTCTAAGATAAAATAGAAAAGAAAGGTAGTGATTACCTTAATGCTCGGTGTTTTGTTTTCTCCTTTCTGCTGTCATGAATTTCAAATTAATAATGTTAAAACGTAGAATTATCGCCAGAAACTCAGGATAATTATGAAATCTGTTTCATAAGGAGAGTCCAGACAGAAGAATATAATAAAGTATATATACGTTCAAAGGTACTCGTTTTACTGGAATTAATTTTAATTCTAACGGCTAAATACTAGTATGTTTATATACAAAAAGTATTTAAAATTCCAAATAAAAATAAATAAATAAATTTCTTCTATTGACAATTAAAATAAATTTCAAATTAACACTCTAACGGAAATTCT
The DNA here is from genome assembly GCF_000696795.3 of Halyomorpha halys. Lineage (NCBI taxonomy): Eukaryota > Metazoa > Arthropoda > Insecta > Hemiptera > Pentatomidae > Halyomorpha > Halyomorpha halys. The sequence goes on along the minus strand of NW_027112661.1, from coordinate 279,005 downwards.
ACGTAAATCCTTGATGCTCCTTATTACGTTACAAATAACCTCATCCACAAAGACCTTAACATCCCATTCGTTTCAGATTTGGCCCAAAACAGACCCGCGTCATTTCATTCCAAACTCCTTACCCATCCTAATCCATTAATTCTTAATCTCTCATCCTTAACAATCCCTAACAATTCTCCGAGGCGTTTGAAAAGAATATGGCCACGGGACATTAGTATATTTCACACCAAACCTCAATAGCTTAAGCTTAAACCCAGATATTTCCCCTCGGAGCCGATGATGAAACAATAGAATTAGTGTTTCAGTTTTTAAAATCACAACATTTACTGACAAAAATATAACATTTAACGGAAGAAAAAATAAATAAATAAAATAATAAATAATTAAATGAAAAAAATAGATAAAATTAAACAAATATAAGTAAAATTAAATAAAATATAAATGGCGTTGATGACCAATGAAGTTTGGCGCCACTAAACAAACCATCAAGGTATTTAATTTATCAATTGTAAGTATGCAGAACCTCTTGATTGATAACTCAACAAAATCGTTGTGCTGTAAAAAAAATATGGTGCCGTGCGAGCACAATCCAAGTTCCTATTTAAGGGTTTCAAAACGATTCGAACTCCTGACCCTATTTTTCCATATTTCACCCTTAGTCGTTCATACAATTATTTAATATTTTGTATTTATTCATAATAATTCAATATAACAAAATTAAAAGTATTTTACGGAATCCTCACACAAGACTGAAAAAACAGGAAACTGCACGTCGACTTCGACTATTACAGCACTTACTAGACAAACGTTCTAAACTTCCAATACATTACAAAAGACTGATCTACATGACTGTAATAAGGCCAATATGGACATATGGAGTTGAGCTTTAGGGTTCCACTAAACCTTCGAATTCCTCTCGTATTCAATCCTTACAATCCAAAATCCTTCGTAAAATCCTCAATGCTCCTTACTTTGTCACAAATAAAATTATACATAAAGACCTTAATGTTCGCTATGTAACCGATCTAGCTCGAACCAGATATCACTCCTTCCATTATAAACTTCCTAACCACTCAAACCCCCTAGTTTCAAACCTTGCATCCTCTTCCATTCCTGACAATCCTCCGAGGCGCCTGAAAAGAAGATGGTCACGAGACCTGCTTATGTAAAACGTCATTAGAGTGCTGCCAGTGGGTAGTTTCTCTACACGCCTGTAACACTCCAATTTAACCGAGTTCAGATTTACTAAATGTATTATAATGTACAGTTGTAAATAGCAATAAATACATATTTAAAAAAAAAAATACTTTAGAGGAAGTTTTCTGATTTAAGTTGGTTATTTAAGCACTTTTAAACTATTTCAATGCGGATAAGACCAACATTATATCAAATATTTCTTAATTGAACATCGATTGACCAATTTTAATTAATGTCTTTAGTGCCATTTATGAGTAAATCCAAAAAAAAATTGTAAAATAAATTCTCTAAAGTGGCATTTCCAGTCGGTCGAGTTTAACATATTAAATATTATTTAGCCTATTGTTTATATTCCCAAATGTGCTAAAAATTTACTTACAGTGATTATAAAAAATGAAATGGACTTACTGTATTTTATTATAATTTTTATGAACTTCTGCTAGATAGAAAATAAACGTCTGATCGAATTGCATGAGCATGCAATTCGATCAGCTTATCAACCATCAACGGCATACATATCCTTTGACAATTTTTATGTTTCCGCCCTGTCGCGCCGATTGAAGAAGAAGAAAGTCCTAAGTCTATCCCAGTCTACGTCCTAAGTAGGCCACCATATGTCTAATGAAAATACTGACTGTGTCAAATGACGGTTATTATGATCTACTGCTTGTTAAATATTTTTCATTTAATTTTTACAATAATTGAAAAATAATTTTCCAATTATCGCGCACCACCCAGTTAGGAAACGTTTCTCTGATAAGAGGCATAGGAACGTGGGAGCTAAGGGTGCAACTTGCCTCTGTCCTATTTTATGCAGTCCATTCCTAGAAATATTTCTCAGAATTATCAGGGTGCGGTCAGCAAAGAACAACATAAATAAAGAAAACAATATTTATTTATTTCATGCTGACGTTTCGACCTGAGTTTCAGGTCTTCATCAGGGGTTATGGCGTAAGGTAGACCTAAAACTCATAATAATGATAATGTAATATTGAAAAATTATAAGATACGTTAATTTTGAAGTTTAGTTAGAGAATAAGTATTTTTGCTAAATATTAATCATACAGACTAAAGAAGAAACCTTATGAACCACATAAGGCCCACTTTTAATAATTAAAAAAATTATAATAATAAGATCTGAGCACATCTTCATTCTTTATCTATATATATTTCAAATTTTTGTAACGTTTCGGCCTATAATTTTCAAACAAACAATTCCTGTAAGAGTGAACATGTGATTTGTGAGATTTCATTTAATATTCTATTTCTTCCTAATTGATTATAAACTGAAGTCATTCGTCTATGGACTTTTAAATCTACAATATATTATGGTTTTCAAAAATTTTATATTGCTATTAAATTGTATAAATTAAGACGTTTTTATTATAATCTAGCATTTCCTCAACAAAAATAAAATAAAATTTTAAATTACCTTATTTTTAGTAGCCAAAATACATTAATTATTTTATTAAATTAAGGCAAATTTATCATAATTGAGTATTATTATTTTTTTTTTAAATTATTGTAAAAAAAAGCAACCAGATCCCCGATCACTAAAGCCATTGCAGTAAAGTTACCGAAAAGAATTCCATTCATAATTATCCTGTACTTAACATAATTTTAAACCAACTCATGTTTATAAATCAGCTAATAAATTATTATGAAACATCATTTTCGTCGAAACGAATTCGCAAACATACATAAAATATTATGGAGATTCGATTAGTCAGTATTCTGACCTTTTCTGTTCGTCACGAGATGTTTGTATACGTTATGCTTATTTAAAGCTCATTAATGGCAAATTTAAATTTTATCAATAGCTCTAAGCAATCAAGTATGTTTAAAGGATTTTTTTTTATTACTATTGCCTTAAAGCGGTTGTAATAAAATTCCGTAAAAAGATTTGGTGATCGGTCAACAGTCCTTAAATAATAAAGTTGGATTCCAATTAGCAGTAAAATTTTTAAATAGAAGAGTTACACAAACTTCATGACATACAGGATTATGTATTGCAAAAGTACACATGCGTCAAAGTAACGCAACAACTAATAACGACAGTGATGTAGAATAGTTGGCAATCCAACGTTCATTTCATTTCTGTGACTCAAAGCAATTTCTTAAAAGTTATTCTTAATGTTTAACTGAGATAATTTATGATTTGATTAATTTTATCCAAAATATTTTCGTAATACTTGAAGAAGTTTGTCGGGGGGTGCGGTCAGCAAATTATTTTCTTAATAAATTTTAATTATCAATACTATAACTGTTCTTAGTTGTTTATAATTTACAAGTTTTTTTGTATGGTCCTTAAGTTCTCTAGCTTAGAGCAGAGAGTACTCCGCGAAATGATTGTCAACACGCCTAGGCAGGATTCGAACCAGCATCTAATACAGGAGAATGCTATGTTGCGGCCCAACACGCTTGGTTATCCACGGCCTTTATTTACAAGTTCAAAACAGAGAGTGTATCCTTGAACCTTGTAAAACGTAGTATGTAATTATGTTCTAGGTGGCGTTGCGAAGGACTTATTACGTATCAATGTAATAATTTTGTGTGGGTTTTACAAAATATTTTCCAATTTTGTTAACTCACAACTTTTTTAAATAATTTTTAATGACATGAGATAGTTCTTGAACAGTCATATAATTTTTTTTTACTTGTAAATTTTGCCCCATTATCAAAAAAAAAAATTGGAGCTGCATATCTTACATCAACAGCCATAGAATAACAATTTTATAGTTATTCATTACATTACTATCCAGTCACCTAAGGTTAAAAAATGTCTTCAAGAAAAAATATACAGAAATATTTTTCTAAATGGTTCAATATGTTTTTTGGGGTGTTGAATTCTAATTTCACCAACAACTATTTTCACAACGAAAATAGAAAAAACAACACAATTTAGCATTCTTTTCAGTTCATTCTATACAAAATTAAGTGGGCAAAGGTTCCTAAAAAATGCGCATATTAACCCTTCCATTATTAATTATGAAAAAAATTACCTTAAAATCTCTAAATGAGTCCTTAACGATAGAAAATGCGATTTTTTTTTTTGGGGGGGGGGCTCGGAAAATGGAATTTTGTCCGAGCCGTTGGTAAAAGTGATCCAGTGAGTGGTAGAGGCAAGGTGTCCTATTTCCCGTAGTTACCTCACTCTACAGACAATTAGAAGTATCTACTAGGGCGTAATTGTCCAACTAGGAGTGAAATGGTTAAACCTATGAGCGCTCAGTAAAAATAGTCCAGACGTCTAAGTTTCGGGAAGGGTGTTTTCAGAATACAATCACACTAGTTTTTCTCTCGACAAAACTGTATGTTTATTGGAATGAAATACAGAGGGCGCCGACTTCAAAACAATAATATGAAAAAATAAAATGTATGCCTTATTTTTCTTATAATTTGAAGACTAAATATTTGTCGAGTTAAAAAATTTACATTTTATACGAAACTAAAACAGACAAAATTTCCTATATAATATATATATATGTTAATGAATATGTATATATAATATATTATGTTTCATTTGTGACCTACCTGAAATGCTGCTAGAGTCGAACATGAAAAACGCAAAAACATATTTTCAGCTATTCGGTTTAACCAAAGAAAGTCTAACATTTGTGAAATAGTTAGTTTTAGGTACATACCATTGATAATTGGGCACATCTAGACAGTTAGAAGGGATTTTTTAAAACTGAAAAGAAGCTTTTGGTGGCTAACCACGCTCTGGTGGCGTTTCAGGTTAGCTAAAAATAAAACATAAAATAATTTTGTTGGAAATTTTGTCTGTTTTAGTTTCATATCGAATTTTATTCTTCCAACAATGCTTAGTTTTCCAACAATAGTTAGTTATAAGCGAACAACGGAAAAAAACTTTACCGCTTGTGGAGGATCAAACTTGATTTTTAGCTTCAGGATTTCAAGAAACATACAGAATCATTGAAAAAAAAATCCATGATTTTTTTTTCAGAAAAAGTCCTTTGGAAAAATCGACTTTGCAGGTTAGATGAAAAATTAATGTAATACACGCATTTTTTTTTAGACTTTTGTCTCTACTTTTTTAGTTATCATCGGAAAACCGAAAAGAACTTCAAAAATTATTTTTTCTATTTTTATTGTGGAACCGGCGGCTGATGAGGTAAAAAAACTGAAATTTGGACCAATCGTCAAAAGAAATAAACAGAACCTTTGAGAAAAACATTTTTATGATATTTTATTCTTCGGAAAATCCTTTGAGAAACTTATGGCTTTGCTATGAATCCTTCTAATAATATCCTAATATCTTTAACTTTTAAGTGTGTAAGCTAACATATCCCACTTTTTTTTTTTTAATAATTTATTTATCGATATTTACAACTGTATACATATATACACATCAAGTAAATTTGCTGTAAGTAATATTATGACATGATAAAAACATGTGGAGAATCTACCCATTGATAGAACTCCAAAAACATTTCTAAAGGAGAATCTCGAGGCCATATTTTTTTTCAGACGTCTAGGAGGATTATTAGGTAGTGAAGAAGAAGCCAGGTTAGAAACAAGTTTGTTTGGGTGGTTGGGAAGTTTATTATGGAAGGAACGGTATCTGGTTCTGGCCAAATCGGCATCAAAGGGGACATTGAGGTCCTATCCCACTTGAAAAAACATAGTCAATTTGTATTTTCTGAATAATTTTAAAATCGGGCATTCTGAACTGCCATCTGACTCCCAGACCTCTGTGCGCCCCCAGGTTGAAAAGCCCGATGTAACAACGTTCCGTATTATTTTAAACGCATATCAAACGTTTCTCAAAATCGATTATCCAAGGCCTAACCTTTAGGTAGGGTTTGCTGACCATCCGCAACATACATTCAGGTTAAAAGACCCGGAGATATTAGCAGAAACGATACGTTATTCTCCAGAAGGCTCTCGTTCATAAAATCCAATTCATATGCCGCTTTCTAATCTAACCTAGGAAATTTACATTTACAGACCGGAGGGGAATTTCCTAAGGATCTTTCGATGCATATTCAATAAGATTCGGAAAAATAATAACCGTATAACTTTATTAATCCATCGGCCATTTGTTGGAAGCGCAGCTGACTCAGAGAATAGCCTTGACCACTGTCCTGCCCCATCCCACCCCGTTGCATTCCCCGTCCTTTTTTAGAATCATATGTCCTTTACGAGGCGCGGGAAACTGCCGCAGAAAATTTCAGAGTTTTTTTCAGACATGTTGAACGATTATGTGCAAGGCTAAACCAAAAGTCTGAATCGGATTGGTTTAGTCTGGAAGATGGATGTTCTTATAGATTTAATTGTTCTCCCTAACTAGGCTTCTCTGAGTCCCCGTAATATATCAGAGGAAGTAAAAAAGAAAGGTTTATACTAATTCTGAATAAAGCTGTTATGTTTTACGTATTTATTTTTGTAAATTAAGTATATATATATATATATATATATATATGTTTAAGGAAGCACCCTCAAACGTATTGAAGGGAGCTCAAAATACTGCCATCTAGTAGCAAACAAATGAAGTAGAAATTGAGTACCCAATGAGCAAGTGAAGAGAAACCCAATTAATGAATGATGTACAGTCTAGGGAAACTTCATTTTGCCGGTTGTCAACTATCACTCAGGATGAGTGAATAGTTTATTCAACCAAGCAGGAACAGAATCAGGATGAGAGAACAGAACACAACAAAATAGCTAATCTTTAAGCTCCACAGAAGCTCCAAGTAGCCAACCTTCAAGTAAATAGTCATACAGTATAGCTTATATACTATTTTGAAGTTTTTTCACTTCAACAATTAAAAAATAATAAATTTATTTAAAGTTTGGAATGGAAATTCGTATTTATCTCAAAAAGAACAGACTTTTTCACTGTATCCAAGTTCATTTGGGTATCTCAAGTTTTTTATTTTTTTTTTAATAGCCCCTTCCCGGACATTTCTGAAATGAGGGTTATCTACAGGTTGACACCCTTTTCCAACCACAGTGGGGGAAGAGGGTCAAGTTTTCATTCATGAAACCACCACAGACATAAAAGTCGACAATTCTACTAAATTTAGTATCGAAAATATGTATGTGAATCAAGAGTTGTGAGAGAAGTGCATTTTGGTTGTCTCAACATTATCTCCCCCCCCCCTTCATTTTATCTCGTTTTAAACAAATAATGAAACAATTAAAATACTTTCCATTTCAAAGGCCTGAAGGGGCGTGGGTCGATGTAATTCCAAACGGCATATTTTATACCATATATTTAATTATATTTTATATTTTAATTTTATTCTGTAAAACTTTAGTTATAAAATCCGATTCTAATACAAATCTACTGAGCCCCTATAAACCCCAGGGTAACCCTCTTTGGCATAAAAAAAAATGACTATGCTAAAATAAATTGAGGGCACTAAATGTAAGGAAAAATGATATAATTCAAAAATCATGAAAGCATGCAATTTAAGCAGTTTTTGATGATGGCCAAGATATAAATAGAAACATTAAATGAATAAAGATTTGTAAATTCTACACACTTTTGTTTGATACCAGAAAACCTTTACGTAACACACTTTTTTTCCTTTTATCAATAAGACAATTTTTTTTTTTTAAACATAAAGAATTTTAATTCAGGTCGGTAACAAAGCTGAATTCAGTTATAACATGTTTCTGGTGGATGAAGAAACATCTCAAAATTCATTAAATTACTAACGAGTCATCCTATCGGCTAGTATGTTTTAGGCTGTTAAAGTGAGATGTGTTATTTATGTTCGGTTAGGTAAATCTGGAATTGGAAATACATTCAGTTGGCCTTTTATCTGGTGCACTTTGAGGGTTTGTTTATGGATGATAGTTTTCGTTATATTTTGGAGTATTTACTGTATGTATATAATTTATAAATGTATTTAAATCTGATTTTAATAAAAATACCCTGCGTTATACATTTTACAATGTGTCACGTTTCAACTGCCGGTATAGAAACACGTGCAACGCAGCACGATAAACGAACGTTTATTGAAAATGTTTTGATAAAAAAAACAATAATTGGCAAAACCATGGGATTAACGAGAGGGTTTACATAAAACCTTGGCGGTTACTAACAACCTTGAATCCAGTTATACACAGAATTATTATTCATTACTATTGCTGTCCATTTTATATTGACTCCGCATATCTGTATTTATGAGGCTTGGCACGTAGATCACGACGGGCGAAGGGTACGAGGAAATCCAGAGATAAAAGCTTTACTGGGTATGGGCATTAGAGGAATGGGATGAATTTGTTCAACACTGGTCCTAACCTATTATCTACTTGAATTTAGATTTTTCTTTTCAAGATTTTTTTTTTAAATACTCTTCTATTGAGTGATTATAACACAATCTTCCATAAGGTATTATTCAGATTATGCATTTATAGCATATATACATAAAAATACAAGGAAGAAAAAAGTAAATGATGCGAATAGTTCTCATAAAGTTAAATAAAATTTTAAAAATACAGATTTAATTTGGGCCAGACTATGTAAGCGGGATCCTCTAACCGCACAGCGGTAGAAGAGGGAATAACTACAATGAGTATGATGACTAATTTCAATGTGTTAATAATCCACAAAAAATATCAGTGTATTTTAAACTTTTTTGAAATGATATAATATCTATATATATTGTGTCTTTTTTTATGTTTATTTAGTATGTGTTGTATTTAATGACATTAGCTCATATAAATAACTTTCAGTCCAGATAATAACAGAATTGATGAATCCCTACTGATTCACTTCTATTTGAGGTACTCGAAGGCTTGGAAATTTGGAATAAATTTTTTAAAATAGTTTATTTATTGTTATTCACAACTGTATAAAAATATATACAAGTAAATTTGCTGTAAGTGACATAGTGACATGATACATGTGGAGAATCTACCCATTGATAGAACTCCAATAACATTTCCAGAGATAAAGATCTGGAGGCCATCTTATTTTCAGACGCTTAGGAGGATTATTAGGTAATGAAGGAGAAGCCACGTGGTTGGGACGTTTATCATGGAAGGATTGGTATCTGGTTCTGGCCAAATCGGCAACATGGAATAAAAATCTAAAAAAATTATAATAAGCTTTTGTTTCTGTCCAAAAACAGAACTTTTTTTTTCTCAAATCACATAAATAACGCATGTAGTGTGTAACGTGAAAATTGTGTTACGCGCACCGCACCTGATTTTTTTTTGTTATTGTTAATACTACTCTGAGCTTCAAATCAATAAGGAATGTTAAAAAAATATTTTTATTATATTAATTGATTTTGGAAGAAAATTTGTATTAATACAAAACGTGTTAGTGGTTACACTAGGTGTACAATTACCGGCACTGTAAACCATTTAAACATATGTACTGCTTTTTATCGCTAGTAAAGATGATAAGTAAGATTTGTTTTCCAATAAAAATTGGTTTCGCATTTTTAAAACTGATCTGTGGAATACATGAAACAACTGGCTAATTTTTTTAAAAATGTAATAAACGTGCAATAGTGCCCGATTTCGCAAAACCTCCTCAAACATCGCTTTATTTTGACAGCTTATTTTCAGTTCTGGGGCGTTGAATTATTATCATGTCAGAGTAAGGCGTGCCTGGATGGAAACGAATTCGAAATTTGTAATCCCCGTAAATAGCTACAGGAAATACTTAAATAAAAACGTGCATAACACATTGTGAAACGCAGCCAATTGTAGAAACAGCTTTTTTTGGGAAGGGGGGAGGCTTATCATTATTCAAATTTAAATTAAAAAAGAAAAGAAAAAAAAAAGTTATTTTATATTGAAAAAATGCAATAAATATAGAGAACAAGATATTTATAACTGATATATTACTTTCAATCTTAGTATATTTGCAGTACTATTTAATTTGGAGTCACTTGGGTTATTTGTTTATTTTATTTTATTTTTTTATAATCTCAGAGATCACGGAAAACTTCTGAATGTGCGTGAGTCAATTTACTGTCAAATGATGAATATTTCAAGACATTCAAAACATTAAGTTATTATTAAGATCATTTGAATAACTTTGTTAATGTAAGTTTGGTGTGGAACGTATCTAATTAAAAAATTTGCTAGAATACAAGGCGACCCTCCATTTTAAAAATAATTCTCAGGTAAAAAAATATGTAGCAGAAAAAATTAAATCCTTCATAATAAATCCATATTCAATGGTGGTAAATCTTGTGGATCAGTCAATGATAAAACTTTGTTTTGGCGACGTTTAGCAACTCTATAGTTTGCATAGTCAATGAGAAAAACAGTTTTTCTAGAACAAATAGTCAAATAATTGCCACAAAACTACAAGTGCAATCTATAACTAATAAATATTACAATCAAAACATTGTTTAATAAAAACATTACATGCAATTCTTAACCGCAGTGTGTTCTACTTTTATTAAAAAAAACTTTTGACTGTAATACTTATTAGTCAGAGATAGCCTATGTACATGTAGTTATATTATTTGAAGAGAGTATTCGATCTTTAAAAAAACTGTTTTTCTCATTGTAGGGCATGACTATGCAAACAATAAAGTTCAGAAACATCGTCAAAACAAAAATTTATAATTGACTGATTCTCAAAACCCACCAAAAAATATATATCTAAAACAGTCAAGAAAAAAG
>NW_027112661.1:246215-268089 GCF_000696795.3 Halyomorpha halys | reverse complement strand
GCAAAAAGAGCTTATCTATCCGTCTGCTACATTAAAAACTAGTGATTAGTGAAGTAGATCTTCTGTGATCAACTCCTGTACCGGCACATTCTAATGTGAAATGGCCTTAATAAAATTTTAATTTTTATTAGAGCAATTGAAAAATCTTGAAAGGTCGTATATTTGCTATATCCTTTTGCATTTAAATTACGTATAAAACTTTTTGAATTATTAGACTGAGATTGTCATCAGCATTTTAAACGAAGGTGCTCAATTATAGGAGATATAACCTTCAGTGATTAAAAGCAACACGGACAGTTTTATTTCAGAAATATAAAAGGCATGTATGACGCTTTTTAATTCGTTTTTGATCGCCATCGTTTAAGAAGAGGGGAGTGGAAGCCCAGCGGTGCAGTCATCAATTAGATTTGTCATTCTAAATCTCATTCTGGCTCAGATATTTGTAATGGACTCTTTCACGGAATGATTGATGGATCTCTACTTTTGGCCGAATCTTATCATCGCCAGGATGTACCATGTCCTCACCTTTCATCTTCTTGTCTTGGGGATGTCCTTGTTTTTTGTTATAGTCAATTTTCAAGAGTGATTTGGGAAGTATGGTTAGCAAGGACATACATTTATTATCCGTTCCATCTGGTAACTGTTCATGTTTTAGTCAATATTTTTCTCAATATCACAGTTTCGAACAATAACGATAACAGCTTCACCCATCTTCGCAGCAAGTCCAAAGATCATACCTGTACCTAATATAATTAATCGATAACTACCAGATCCGTAACTAATTGTTTTCAACAAATTTCACAATAAGAGTTATTAAATACTTTTATTTATTTTTTTAAATTAAAGAATAACTGATGAGAAAAAAAATATTCCTCACTAAAAATCACTACAGCTTGAAATGCTAATAAAAAATAAAAAATGCAATAAAAAATGCTCTTTGATTAAATTTTAGTTTAATTTTCATTGTTTGAAACAAATAAGAAGTGCTTGAGGTTAATTGGCCACTAACAATATATAAACTGTATGATTACTGTCATGGCAGTACTGTCGTATTAGGCTCTGCGTGATAGTTGATAGTACCCCTAGCTGTGAGGAAGCTACAGTCACGTTAACACGATTAATGCACGGCAGGAACTGTCGCATCCACTGTATAATAGTAGCAATTATGAAACATTTACTGTGTTAGACAGTACTGTCCCATTGGTTATAACATGATATCTGGCTAACTATGTATGCTGCGGGAATGAAGCTACTTTCATGAAAAAAATTACTGTCATGACAAGTGATAAGTGACACTTAAATCCGTTTACATGGTGACACATTACAACCACGACAGCGACTGTCGTAACAACTACGATGGTTTAAACTGTACAGAAGTTACTGTCACAATAATATTTACTCTCGTGGCAGTACAGTAGCACTGTCTGTTCTGGCGTGATAAACGTATCTGTAGTTAAAATTATTTTCTTACATTATAATAAACTGAAAGAAAAATATTTGTCAAGCTATAGCTTTTAAATAGACACAGTCGACCTTTCCATTTGATATATCGAGTATGGTAGACTATGAAAAATGTGATGTAAAAACATGGCTGTACTCGTAAAAGGCTAGTGCATTGCAGAAACAACTAGGGGGGAGGGGGGATTGACAGTAATTTTTTTTTCAGTATATTATAAAATTATTTTAGTTGAATTCATTTCAGTTCTTATCATGATATTTAGATGGTTTTACTTCATTTAATTTTATTGTTTTGAAATGTTGTAAGAATATACCATATAAAAGTTGGAGTAAGTAATGATAAATATGTGTAGACGATCATATTTTATAATTATTCATAAAAATTCTAAAATTATCTTTAAAAAAGTATCTAATTCAAATTGTTTGCTACCATGACTGCTATATTAATTAAATTCCTAAAATAGTTATAGGTAAAGTATAATTGTACAAACTTTTTTATACATAATGTTTTATTATTATAACTGATTAATGGTAAGTATTAATATATCCTTAACATCCTATTTAACATTGTGTGAAGAGCCAAACAATGCGGTTACATTTTTCTTCCTCTGATATTCATGAGATTTCCTCTTGTGAAAGAACTTAAGATATGCCGAGGTTTTATAAAAGGGCCTCTATTTTTTTTAAAAAAAGGTCAGAGGTTCAGGAAGCACACTCAGAGGTTAAAAATGTGAAGAATCGATTCATTCCAAAGTAATATTTATTAATGCCTAACTGTTCATTTATGCAGAAGCAGTTGTTTTAATTTACGGTCTCAATGCATACAGATAATTTAATAATTTGAAATCAAAAACATTAAAATATCAAAATTTTTAAATAAATATTAAACATTGACATGAACACGAATATTAAATTAAAGAACTGAAACTATTAAATTGTATTCTTAATATAACTACTCCATGTAGGTAATTGGTATAAATAATTTTTAAACATTAGTAAAAATAACTTTACTAATAATATAAAATGTCATTAAAACTTTAATCAACGATTTAGCAACATCAGACACTGTCAAGACTATTACATAAAATTGACTCGTGTACTTCAATGGTTGCACATTATATAATGATATAAAATCAATTTGAATTCAACAAAGCAAATTTACCGATTGATTAATTTACCGGACAATGATTATAACTGGCTCAAGTGCTCTCACTCAGTCTTCACTGGCCTTTAATACAAGTGATAAGACTTGAGGACAAGAGAAGCGCTGGGATCTCTTGCAGGCCCATCTTTGCCTTCCACATAAGATGGCAAAGCTTGGTTCGAGGTTCCCAAGGCTGAATGTCAATATTTCATACAGGTGCGGATGTGTATGTATTTTATTTTCATTTAAATTTAATTCTCTTTGTCTTGTATATCAATTATTTTGTAATTATTTAATCAACTTTATTTTATTATAACGATTTAAGTTTTTTTTAAACGTATTATGTTTGTATTGTTTTATTATTAGTATGGTTTTTTTCTTTTAAATAACTTTAAGAGTACTCACTATATCTTCTTGCTGCTTGTGGATCGCCTCGAGCATTTCGGTTGGATGATAGGAAATGTTCATTTGTAGGACATCAGCGTAAAAGTGTTATAGTGAATGTAAGATAAAATCAGGTAGATCGTTAATATTTATTGAGAAAAGGGATGGTGAGAGTGTAGAGCCCTGAGGAACACCGCGTTCTATTAGAAGGGAGGAAGAAGGAGAAATTGTGACTTCTTGGGAGTAGAGTTATAAAAAGGAAAGAAACCAATTTAAAACACTAATTGATAAGGAGTTTGGAAAGGAGGATGATATGATTGACTGAGTCGAAGGCTTTTGATAAATCGAAAAAAAAACTATATTAGGGATTTTTTCTTTGTCAATATAGGTCTGAAGGTTTTTAGTAATTTTCAACAAATTTCGTGAAACATTGGGATCGAAATCGGATTGGAGAGAATTGAGGAGAGCTTTTTGTTCCAGGAAGGCGTTAAGCTGTGAATTGAATATTCTTTCGTATAGTTTTGATAGATTGGAGAGAATGAAAATAGGTCTGAAATAATTTGTAATAATGGATAAGGAATAAATAATGAAATTATATATATATATACGTAAATATGATGTTTGTAAGTCGATACACAGGTAATTTTGGGAAGGATTTGAGATCAAACAGATAATATACAATATAAACGCAAAATATGTATATACCTAGAATTTTATTTTTTTCTCGACTAAAAAGACAAGAAACTGCTCGTAGATTCCGACTATTGCAACATTTACTAGAGAAGCGGTCGAAATTGCCAATCCATTACAAAAGACTGATCTACATGACTATTATAAGGCCTATCTAGACTTACGGAGTTGAGCTTTGGGGCTCCACTAAACCATCAAATTCCTCTAGAATCCAATCCTTACAGTCCAAAATCCTTCGTAAAATCCTTAATGCTCCTTACTTTGTCACAAATCAAGTCATCCATCAGGACCTCAATGTTCCATATGTTGCCGGTTTGGCCAGAACCAGATACCGTTCCTTCGATAATAAACTTCTCAACCACCCAAAACCACTTGTTTCTAACCTGGCTTCACCTTCATTACCTAATAATCCTCCTAGGCGCCTGAAAAGAAGATGGCCTCGTGATCTTCTCCTCTAGAAATGTTATTGGAGTTCTATCAGTGGGTAGATTCTCCACATGTTTGTATCATGTCACCTACAGCAAATTTACTTGTTGTATATATGTATATACAGTTGTAAATAACAATAAATAAATTATTAAAAAAAAAATATTTCTCTTTGCTCACTAAAGACCTATATTTCCCCAGATCGAGAATGTCAAGATTCAGTTTTCAGGGTCCAATAAGCAAAATAATGCAAAATAAGCATTTTATGACCCAGGTAGACCAGATCGAACTCACAATGCTCTGATACAGGGACTCTGGAGCTCTTCACCCCAATGTGCTCGGCCAACACACTCTCAAGAATTTTAATAGCCGCTTACACTTGTACAATATCAGCTACTTAACAGGAAAATGATAAATTATGAAAAATATGCGGTTCGGGAAAACATGAAAAGAAAGGGGAATGCAGGGTTAACAATACTTAACTACGAGACTTAAACCTGGTAAGTGAAGCAGACGTTGTGAAGTCACGGATATTGAAATGAGTTGGCAAAGTTTGTAGACGCCTAGCTGAAAGTGAATGTCAGTTAAGTAACCACTGAAAGGATGAACCGAAACGTGGACAAGAGGTCTTCATTGAATCTTATGTTAACTATTTCAGAGGAGTATATTAATTTTTTAAAAACTTGGAAAGTTTTAGTAAGATACTAAAGTAATATCTTTAGTAGTCCTCAGCCGCACAGAGTAGATTACAATTTTACTGTCCTCTTATTTAGGTATTTTAATTTAAAAGATTGATATATGCAGTAATTATGAAGAACTTTTTGGCAAGAAAAATTATATATATTGGGCCCGCCCCTCTCGCCCCCACAAATCTACGCCACTAATATATGTTACCTGATATATTCAGTTGCAAATAAATAAATGGAATACCTTAGTTTTGTGAGGTAATTTCTCTCTCTCTCTCTTTTTTTTTTTTTTTTTTTTAATGTATGTCTGTTCTATAAACGCCACCAACACCATCTGAATAAACCTCCGAGGCAGTAAAAAAAAAAAAATTAAAAAATTCATATTGTCAGTAAAATAACACGAAACAATCTTTCTACTAACATTTTATAACATAAGAACTATTTATTAGAAATAAATCGATTTATATATCAATGGATCACTTCACAGTAGTGCTAACTACATCAAAAACTAACTTTATAAAAAATACAATTAAAGAAAACTTACAACTTTTCAATTTTTATCTTTAGATTTTATGCCTAAAGCTGTTCAGTAAAAAAAAAAAAAATTGAAAAATAGTAATTTTTCTTTAAAAAAGAACCTTTAATTGTATTTTCGTAAAATTAGTTTCCGTGTATTTAGCACAACTGTGCATTAAGCCAACGATTACATTTGATCATTCGTTTCCCATTTTTGGGATGTTAACTGAATTACGTTTGCGGATGGGTTATAATAATCAGTGAGTAAATAATAATCAAATTATAAATATATAAACAACGAAAATAAACAGAAGAACTCAAATAAAATTAAAATATAAAATGTATTTAAAGAAATTGCACCAGAGGCTAATCCTCAGTGGCGTGATCTAGTGGCGCTCCAGCGTAACACTACAACTTTAAAATTAATTCTTTCTCAATTTATAAGGCAGGAATAACTCATACTGATTCTGTCCTTCAATTTATCCATAAAGTTTGAATTTTCAATTAATGATAAAGTTAGAAATTTATAAGATGGAACTTTTTTTTATTTTTCATCTGTTTCTAACGTTACACAAAAATATATAATAAAAAAAATAAAATAATAAAAACTGAAATATTTGTCAAAATTACCACTACACATCAGGAATGATAAAAGAAAATTTGATTTAGTTATCTGACCATAATAAGTGGTAGCTTTAAATGCAAATAGAAATTTTCTTGCCTTTTTTCTAGAAAATAGAATCAACGAAAATTGATTTAATTGGATAATTATAATAGCTAATACAATATTGGTTGCAATTTATAACATGTCTCCGATCAAGCCAATAGGCAACCGATTAAGTACTTTTTCCACTTACCTTGAGCCATTTTCTAAAATCCCAAAGGTTTAATAACTTCTAAATAAGTTTTTTTTTCGAGATTTATTTAGAATATTTATAGTCCAGTCAAATAAGGACCAAGAAGGAATCTCTGTGGAAAGTTTCATAGAAGTACTATAAATTTGCTTATTTAAATTTTTTGTGGTTCTAATTAGGAACTTTGTGGTCTCAAATAAAAAAAATTCAAGTATTGAATCTTTATTTGTTCCTTCATAGCATGAATACCACACATGTTTTGGTAATATCAACTTATGCTAAATTAAGCAGGAGTAAATTCTTTATAACTTTTTATTCTGATATTGTGGGTAAGCAACCGACGTTGTTTAATAGAGTTCATTGAGCACTCAATTTTTATCGGCAAATTAAAAAAAAATATATATATATATTTCTACTTATAACGTGAGAACCATGTATTGTTCGAATAGCTTCTAATATGTATTTTATACTAAGAGAAGAGTAAATTACCTAAAATGTTTTTAAGGGAATTTATTCAAGACCAGTGAGAGCAAAACGAAGTTGGCAGAAAAATAGAACACAAATTCGAAATTCGTAGCTTTCATTCCCCCCCCCCCTCCACAAAAAATGACTAATTTTCAGAACTATACTAAAGCGTATGAAACCTTTTTTTCTAGTCCTCATTTGACCTTATAAAATTCCTTCTCGCAGCATCAGTAGAATAAAAATTGTGGTTAATTCACTCTCCTTTAATTTAATATGAACTAAATATTTTTAATTATTGCAATAATACATGGTTTTCAAGTTATTAGTGAAAAAGGCGGGGGAAAAAAAAAATTTTTTTTTACACTTAAGGTTAAAGTTTAAGGTTACCCAGTTGAAATTCATGAACAAGTTTTTATGAAGTCTTCAACAAGTTATTCAGGACTATATTTTACACCGAAATTCTGACCACTGCTTGATTAAAACATTATACTAAGTTCATGTTGCTAAAAAATAATTCTTTTCATTTTGACAAAAATTGGAACTTCATAACAAATAAATTTAAATGAGTGGGAGGCTGATTTAGTATTATTTATGTTTTTTGTTAATATAATAATATGTAAACCGAAATCCATCAAAACCATATTTTTCAATTTGTGAGCTGATTAAATTCTTCCATCCAAGTTTCGGTCGACTATTCCTTCCTTCGTTATCAATCTCGACACCCTTACAAAAGAAATAATAATCTTAAAACCAAAACAAGGCTACAGAAAATTGATCACGGCACTGTAGCGATCCATACGTTCAAGGCACTGGGTGAATGATTGGTTAGCATGACGCCATTGGCATTAACTCGTTCTACTCTGGCGTATTATCGTCCATTGTTTAGGCTCTGACTACGATCTATTCGTGTTAGCTTTTCCATATGCATGATGGGAAATAAAAAAGCAAAACTTCCAGCTGTAAAATTTTTTAATGTTGATAGAACTAAAAATATTTTTGTAAATTAGGTAAAAATACTTTTATTCAAGAAGAATTTATTGAAGTAATTTTTTTTTATTAATCACTTATTCTGAATTCCTAATGAAGGAATTATTTTAAATTGATTAAAAGAGTCTTTGAAATAATAACACAAATAGTCAATTTCACTCTGATTTCAGTGGACATACGGTAATATTTTTTTGTATCACATGAAATGTAATTTTAGTTTTTGGGAGAAGAGATGAGATTAATTAACTATGAATGAATACCATAGGAATTTAGTAATTAAATATTTTAATAGGAGAATTTTTATGGGTACAACTTGCCTTAACTTTGATATGGACTTAGTAAGCAGGTAGGGTTAGTAATTTAAATAATAATAATAATTTAAAAACCCCAAAAGTTGGAAAATTAGAGAACCTACCGAAATAATCGTAGTGCGAAGTCCTTGAATTATTAAAAGAATCGGTATCGCTTGCAAATTTCACATTAAATTTATTTAATTTTTTTCTAGAAAATGAACCATAGCTTAATCAGGCCACTTTTTAATTAAATATATTACCTATTTGATTTAATTATTCTAGAAAAAATTGAGTATACACAAATAGCCTTGTGTATAAGTACTATAATTTATTTTGTGGTAAAATGAATTTGGGAATGTTGTAACAAAAAAATTATTAATTGTTAGTAAACAAGTTCAGTAACGGCTTAATTTGACTACAATATCCATTAAATGAGTAATTCAGCATTGAATTAAATCAATTAAAAAAAAATGTCTAGTCCTAAAAGAAATAATGCATTAATAAATTCTTACTACTAAAATTTGCCTATAAATAAACAAGAGAAAGTGAGGCACGAGGTGCTATAAAAACCTGCACCCATTGCCTGAAAAAATCCAAGAGGTTTCCGGTGTTGCGCAGGGCAGGTTGTTGTGACCCTATCATTCAATCTGCAACTTACCCGCCCAAACCTGTTCTTGCTACTCTCAGCTGTTAAGCAGTTCTTGTTTACCGTTGATCTGGAGGAGATGGTGAGCTAAGCGTGTAACTGTCCCATCTGTTTTATGATTATTTAATATGTTTTTGTTTTTATAAATTACTCAAATATTATTCACAATTGTTTAATTTGTTTTACATATGATTTCATGTAAGAGGATGAAGACCGTGGTTACCGCATAATAGAACTTGGTCTGTAAATGAATAACAGAAAGAATGTAAGCAAATAGGCGGCAAAAGATTTGTTAGCAATAGGATGCTTCCATTGTTCAATTTTTTTATTTTAATTTAATTATAAACTTGTTCTCAAAGTTACTTTTTGAGCTTCACACGCCATCTTTAGAACCTCCGTTGAATTTGAAACATATCAGTTTAGTTATTGAATTATTTTCAAGCTTGTGAAGAAACTACTCAATGATAGCAACGAAATGGCCATTTCACGTTAGCGTTCTCGAGGCCGTCTTCTTTTCAGTCACCTCGTATGGAATTTGGGATGATAGGTTTCGAATCAGTGTGGATATAAAGTTTGTAATTAAAGGCAATTTATCCTTTTTCAATAAAATCTGAAAATTATTTCGTTTGCAACATAATAAGGTGCAATAATGATTCTCCATTGCATATTGGATAGTTAGGATTAAACATCGGAGGAATTTGGAATTTTGTGGGACCTTAAAGCTCAAATCCTAATTGTCGAAAATAAAACAAATTAATTTTAACGTTAATTGGATATATAGGATCAAAACAATCTCCAGGTTTTAACAAAATTTTTGTTATATTTAGTTTAATGGACTTTCACTTTTCTCTAGTTTTGTTTAATACGATGAAAACCTGCATAGTCATTAGGTTTAATATCAAATTTAAAAGGGGTGAAACAGTTTTTTGTGTTCCCTACAATTTTGAAAAATTCATTTGTTCTTGAATTATTCAATTTTGCTCCTATTAATCATTTAATCGTAATTTATATAAAAGATTCGTGTGCGTTAAAAAAAAAAAAATTCAAATAGTAATAAAACTATATTATGTGAGCCAACGTTGCAGGGGTTAATCAGGGCTAACAAAAAGGTACAAACAACTAAAATTGAGATTTACAGTGAAAAGTATTAAAAAAAAAGAATTTAAAAAAAGTATTAGACAATTAATAAAAACGGAAATAACAACAAATAAAAAAGAAATATAAAAATACAATAAACACCATATTAAGATATATTTTGGAAAGATGGTCGGGGGAGGGGGGCGGTCAGCAGAAAAAACATAAATTAACAAAACATTATTTATTCATGCCGACATTTTGACCTGAGTTTCAGGTCTTCAGCAAAAGGGGTACAAGCTAAAACTCAACTTCAGTTTTAGCTAGGACCTCTTTCCAATAAGGTCTCTGATGGAGACCTGAAACTCAGGTTGAAACGTCGGCATAAATAAATAATTTTTTATTTATGTTCTTTTTGCTGAATCCCCCCCCCCCGACCATCTTCTCCAATTATTAATCTGCGGTAAACTATCTACAACTCATTAAAAATATATTTTATGTTTCTTTCTAATCTATTTTTTATTATTTCCGTTTTCATCAATTGTCTTTCATTAAGTGCCTTTTTGTAATTCTTGTTTATCTATACTTTTTCACCGCAAATCTTAATTTCTGTTGTTTTAGCCCTTATGAAACCCCGCAACGTTGGCTTAGGTTATATAGTTTTATTACTATTTGTTTTTTATGTTTTTTTATCGCATCTTCTTTTTATATAAATGACGATTGAATGAATAATAGGAGTAAAATTGAATAATTCAAGAACAAAAGAATTTCCACTTTTCATTTTAGTTGTTTTGTCTTTTTTAGCTCTGGCGAAGACCTTCGAGGTTAGGCGAAACGTTGCTTCACATTAAATAGTTTAATTACTATTTGATATTTTGATATATAAATAAAATTTTTTTTTCTGCCTCTATCTTCCTTTTCTATATTACACACTATCTTTCTATTGTTATTTTTTTTTATATGTTATCTTATCTCTTTTTCACTTTTTTTCAATAATTTTACCTTGAGGATGTGTTGACCATATGTTTGGACTGAAACGTTGATAAATCCGATAAAAATATTACAGAATTCTCACTATTTTCTCTATAATTTACAGTACAGTACTAAATACTACAAACAGTTCCTAATTGGTTCAATTTCTCTGTAAAAATATATATGATTACATAATTTGATGGCACAGGATAAAAAGAAATATCACATGTTTCGAAAAATCTAACACTGATTTCACAAGTAGTCGGAATAAGAGCCTGAGATATATTTATGCAAGATGCTCTCTGTATATCAAACATAATAACAGTTATACGCTAGCATTAATTAATAATTGCAGTTTAAAAGCGTAGAAACATAACATAGGAGAGACGCAAAATCAAGCGCTGAAACAGCCGTTTATCAAAAAGCTGCGCGATAAAAAACCGGTCTTGATTAAACTTATTTATCCCCGTTCTCCTTCCTGGGCATTGGTGACTTTTTTAGAACTTTGTAAGCACCCTCTTAGGTAACGGGCTTGCGCAATCGCGAGACTTGGCTCATGAAACCGTGAAAAATTATTTCCGCACTAAAGAAGCTGATGAGCGATTTTGATGTTTAGTTAAATATCCAACATCAGGAATGACCAGACACATATCTGATGTTCAGGCATGCGTTAATTGAATATTTAAGCATGGTAGGTATTTAGCGAAACTATCTTGCTGCATTTATGAACATTTAAATGTAAAATTTAATTTACTACGTTCTGGAAAGTTTTTAAATCCATAGTTAACTGCGGCCATGATGTTTGACATTTGGTATTAAGCGCAGGCCTTGGAGCCCTAACATAAAAATTTCCAGCGTTCGTAAATTATAGGATACAACCTTCAAAATAAATAATTCTGTTTTTAAACTAACAATTACTTTACCTATATCAGTCTGATTAAATCAACAACAGTATGGGTGATAAAAGTTTCTGGTGCTACAAACTGCTAATTTAATAGACAAAGTAAGGAATAACATTAAATACTTTACATTAGGAAATTTGTATGAATCAAATATTTACTATTTAATTAGATTGTTAGAATAATGAATTCTATTATAAGTTTCATTTACCAAAATAACAGGGGTGGCCAATTTTTCACTATATAAGATCTACTTATTATCTTAAAAGTGTGCCGTTATCGACTTGTCATAAGCGTAGTAGTATCTTTATACACCATGTTTCAGTATAAGGAGCATTCCAGCAAAGTATAGGTAGATAAGTAAAATATATGTTCAAAACTATATTTTATTATTACTATTATACTATTTATTATTATTACTTAATTTTTTTAATCACTTATTAAGTTTTCGAGACATAAATTAAAATAAATTTTCAGACCAAACTTTTGATAGTAGCATTCCGTACATGCAGTATCTAAAAATTTCGATTTTCCAATAGTTGCTCAAGATAGCTTCTTACTAACTTAAAATGTAATTTAATTTTTTTTTACAACTTCAATGTATAAGTTGTACTATTTTTTCGTAATTATGAAAATGTTGTTATAAAAATGCACAGTAAGGCTGATTTGATTTCAATATTTCACTTTCGCGATTTTTTGGAGGGGTTTTATTAGTGACAAAGTAAAGAGCTTTGAGGATTTGACGAAGGATTTTGAATTGTAAGAATTAGATACGAGAGGAATTCGAAGGTTTAGTAGAGCCCAGTTTGGCCTTATTACAGTCATGTAGATCAGTCTTTTGTAATGAGTTGGAAGTTTAGACCGTTTGTCTAGTGCTGTAATAGTCGAAATCTACGAGCAGTTTTCTGTCTTTTCAGTCTTATTTGAGGATTCCAGGTTAGTCGTTTGTCCAGATGTAGTCCAAGGGAGCGGATCTGTTCGACAGGGGTGTGCTAAATGTCAAATGTTTTACCATGTTGAATTTTATTAAGTATAGGATTGTGAGCAGCCCTATTTAAAGTCGTTTTGAATGTTAAGCCTATAAGAGCTCCTTGAGGATTTTCTGAGCAACTTGTTGTATAACCTTTCTTTCCGAAACTTTTTGATCTTCTAACTTGTGAGGAAGAGAATCAGGATGAGCTAATTGACAACTGTCATTACATAATTATTATTAATAAAATAATACTAACACAATCGAAACGCAAGCAAGTAACCTAACACGATAACAAACAAAATGGTGACGAGCTCAGCTTTTCTGTTGTATGACGTTATTCTCCATTTAACAGACCTAGTAACAGACTGTCAACTATGTTATATCGTTTTAAAATGGTAAAAAAGGGAAATATTTCTCCATTTAACGTGTGCTTTTCCCATTTAACATGAGTTTTTCCCATTTAACACAATTAAATATGAGTTTTTTTCCCATTTAACACGAGTTTTTCCCATTTAACACACTTTAATATTAGTTTATCCCATTTAACACGCTCTGACCTGAGTTTTCCCCATTTAACACACTCTAACATGAGTTTTTCCTATTTAACACGCTCTAACATGAGTTTTTCCCATTTAAGACACTCTAACATGAGTTTTTCCCATTTAACACACTCTAACATGAGTTTTTCCCATTTAACACGCTCTAACATGTTAACAAAAAGATCTTGAATACTCCTGTTATAGTCTACTTCAAAGAGTTTTGTTGGCTAGTCAAATTCAGCGTCAACTCGCACCTGGTCGAACATCTTGTAAGGTTTGAAATAATATTCTATGATACAGTATTAAAAAAGAAATTTCTCCTAAGATCCTCCTAAGGCACCCCCGTTCCACATTAGCCTTTTATTATAAGGATTTTGTAATTAAATCAAAGATACGCCTTTAAGTAGAGCCCGAATACTCTTACGTTCTTAGCCTCAGGTATAATATTTCTTTTTTTTTTCACTATCTTGCTCTCGCATCATCCTTCAACCTGCTAGATTATGGCCAGGTAAATGTGAGGGGAGGCTAAATAATCCATTGAGATGGGAGTTAATGTAGAAGAAATAGATCCACTCCGGCCGATAAAGGACGGGGAACAACCTTTCTACCTGACCCTCATGGTATTGAGTGACTGAGCTTGGTCTAGTACCGCTTATAGCTCAGCTCTCAAGTATAGTTTGTGTTTAGTCATCTTTTCTTCTATAAATAATTAATTATGAAATAAATATATTACTTTCTTTCACCGATGTATGAAATACATATTATGAAAGAGTATTGCGATCGTTAAAAAATTCTAATCCGAGTTTTCAACGGAAATAATAGTTTTATTTATTTATTTTTTTTTGTCTTCATAAATTATTTTGGAACTTTTGAGGTCTACTTTAATCTCAGTAAATATATCTAAGGACTAACGGAAACCCGTAAGTAAGAATGAGAAATTTGACAAACTTTGAAAAAATTGTCGTTTTTTTTTACCTCACTTTTCGAACATACCACTAGATTGAATTATTACGCTGTGGTACTGATTTCACGCAAAAATTAAGGATATTTATTTTGTACCACAACGTTTTCAATTCTGTGCGGTTTAGAGTTTGTTTGGTTGTTTAGTGGCGCCAAACTTCATTGGTCATCAACGCCATTTATATTTTATTTAATTTTGCTAATATTCGTTAAATTTTATTTATTTTTTAATTTGATTATTTTATTTATTTTTTTTTTTTTCCTTCCGATCAAGTTATATTTTTGTCAGTAAATTTTGTGATTTCAAAAACTGAAACACCAATTCTATTGCCTTATCATCGTCTCCAATGGTTTTTGAGATATCTTGGCTTAGTCCCAATCTATTGAGGTGTGGTGTAAAATATGGGCATCGTTGGAAAACATGGCTTATTGTTAAATTGTTATTGCAATACTGGCAGTTCGGAGGCGTTTCTTTTGAAATAAGATAGGAGGGGGTGAGCCTCGTGTGACCTATTCGCAGCCTAGTCAGCACAACTTCCTCTCTACGGCATTTGCGACTGGAGGTACCCCAGGGCTTGACATCCTTTTTAATAATTTTTAATTTACTCATTGGGCTTTCGTTTAGGGTTTCGGTTTAGAGTTATTGGCGAATAAATCCTTCATTTTTTTTTTTATTTTGTAATACTACATTTTTCCATATTTTTAGACAATGGTAATATGGATAATAGAGCTCATGTATACCATATTAACAAATAATTAAATTAAATGTTGGCAAAATAAGAAATAGGACAGAAAGAAAAATAATAAAAATAAAAATTAAACCTAAACTAAAATAACATCTTAAACACAATCATTCCTATTTATATTCAGTTAAGGTAATGTAACTCTGAACCGAGCTCTTCCCCTGACTTGTGGAAGAAAGGACTCCAATAGATCCCGGAGCTTCTTTCTCAACCGCGTCACTGGTGGAAATAATTTTTAAAAAAATTGAAGTGTTTCTACAAACAAAAGTTCTCCTGGGACCGAATTAGAGTGAATTTTTTGTAATTTACATATTATATACGTATATATGAAAAATATGTTATCAAGTTTATAAGGTTGGTTAGACTCCGATGGGTGCGTCCTTCTGGGAACTGGAGAGTTGCAGGAGAAGACAGGATGGCAGAAGCTACTAGAGGAAGCTGAGGCTCGGTAATGGGCTTTCGCGCCAATTATAAAAGATGTTGATGATGGGAATATACAGAATAAAAAGCTACTTTTGGAAGATCACTGATTGGCCGTGTGAAATTAATATTATTATTATTAATTATTTAAGAATTATTCAGCCCTGAAAAAGCTCTCCAAAGTGGGGCGAAACGTTGGCTGATAATATTTTTTTTTTTATTATTTGAGCTATTTTTTACTACACCCGGACTTTCTTCCTTTTATTAAAAGCCATGATTTAAAAAGAGGCCTCTGTTTTGGCACTCTTCCGACTCGCCTAATAAGGCCGTCAAATGAAACATAAATGATTCGAAACATGTACAAGAATTGAAATCTCACATTCTCCTTATAGAGAAAATTATAGCATATTCATAATTGAAAGGTTCTGGGTAAATTACTAACAACATGTGACCTATTACGTTTTCCAACTTTATACAAAAACCAATTGGCTTCCTAGCACACAACTTTCGAAATAGCGTTCATTAAACAAACGAGATAACATTTGCTAGAAACAGTCAGCAGTGAATGTTAAATAGTAGGACTGTGCTGATAATTGACCTAAGGCCAAGTTCATTTGTCTTTTGCTAAGTCACGATTCTTCTCTCTGGGGCTGGAAACGAGAACAAACAATACCGTAATGCATTATTGTAATAAATGATTCGATAATAGCTGATTAATGTATCGGATCTGAGTTCTATATTAGTTTCGTAACTATTTTGTTTACCTCTACAAGACCTAAGAAATTTTAACTCTAGTGGCATTTAACTTTAGAATTAGGTTTGACACGTCCCTAATTCGAGTGCTATCTCAAAAATTGTTCATTTTGGGGGCTTTGATTGAATTTCGCGTGGAAATAATTAAAACTCAATTTGTACTATCTCTATCCACCACATTACCAGAGTCAGAGTTTTGAAACCTCTCAATTTTTAACTTTAATTGTAGCGATTTAAAGGAAATATCAAATAAACCAGAATTTTATCACATGTATAGAGTACCTGACCCCAAATTAAATAAATTTAAGTGCTTAAAAATTAAAAAAATAATAAAAAAAGTTTGAAAAGAAGGAAAAAATGCCACAAACATTTTTATAATATTTCATTCAGCTTTAGTAGATATAAAAAAAAAATTAAACAATGTTTTAAAGCTTCATCTATTCGAAAATTATTTTTAAAAAACAATAAATTATACTATTAACAACGTTTACTCCTCAAACGCGTTTCAACGCAAAACAGGAATTATTAAATTTTCCTAGCGTTGGGATCACTATTTCCATATTTTTAAAACTGTTTTAAATCGCTTCTTGAATATTTTATATGACTATATTTTATTTTAAAGTTGAATAAAAACTTTATTCAGAAAGAAAGAAAAAATAAATTGAGTATGCTCAGGAGATGAGAAATTAATTTAAAAATCAAGTAAATGTTTTGTCTCCTTTTAAAAGCATTTAATTATTTTGAAATAAGTATTTATTTTATTAAATTGTTTTGTTAGAAAAAGGGGTAGGATTTCACTAAAAAAAAGATCAGAAAATCATTAAGTGAATTAAAAAAAAAAAAAATAATAATACTTACTTATTTTGTTACAGAAATTATAAAAAACTTGTAATTCGCAAGAAAGAAAGCGTTGAGATCGAAACGTTCCAAATCCTTTAAGTTCGGAGCGTTCTCAGCCATTCGGGTCATACTGATTTGTAGATTAAGGTTTACGAAAAAATAATCTGAGATATAAATCCTAGAATGCACTATAGTTGTTACAACTTTAAGAGATTAAATATTTTAAATCGTTGGATAGGAAACAATCTGGCCTGTGGAATGTACTAAACACCCACATGAGAAGAGTGTTTCCAACCTAACCTACTTAGACGAATTATAAGAGGCGAAATTTGGCTTACAGTAACAGTTGTAATATTTTAAAAAATAATAACTTTTTTGTTTTTAGACATTTTATACAACAGCGATTTAAAACTTTTGATAAAAAAAAAAAAATTATAATAATGCAATTTCGGTTTTAAATGTAACATATTTAAAGTTTAAATTTTAGAGTCAAGATTAAAACAAGATTTAAAAAAAAAAAAATTAAACATGCATAATAAACAAATATTTTTAGGTGTTTAAAATATGATTATTTCAATTGTATAACATTTTCATTGTTTATACTAAAAATTACAAATGAATAATAAATGAGATTATAAAATGAATATTTCAGTAAATACATCATTCCAGTGTTCTTATTTTTAAAAATACATATTTGTATTTAAAACAAAACAATTATACAACAATAATAAAACATATATATAATAAAAATATAAATAAAATCAATTAATTGTACAATGTTAAATAAAAGCTTAAAATTAAGTTAAATTATAATATTTCTATGCTACTTTTATGGTATATTAGTCAATCAACTACCTACAATAGACAACATACCAGTTTTATTAATGTTAATAGCATTCCATTACAAATTAAATAAGTTATTAACAGGTTATTTATAAAGCAGTAAGAGTTAATAGCACAAAGCGTTATTGGTTAACTTAAATAAATATAATGGAAACAGACAATAATAATTTTGTGAAGAACCACAGTCCCTGTATAACATACCACAGTCCACCAATTTATCACCAACAACGAACCACACATTAGTCTTTCATAAGAAAATATTGATTAACAATCACAGATTAATAACAATAATAAAAAATATTAGATGTTGGAATGAAGGAATTAATGGATGAATGAACAAATAGAAATGAAATTCGGGGTTTCTATAGTCACGCAAATTGAAATTAGCCCAACGTAGTATCTAAAAAAAATAAATTTTCAATCATAATGACAGTTGTCGGATTTTGGAATAAAATTAGTTTTTTTAAGCACATATAAATATTAAATATAGTCATTTACGCATTTTAATAATTTCAGGGGACTTTTGCTGAGAGTAATTTAATTTTGAATCGAGAAGTGAAGTTTATAACAATATTTTAACAGTCGTTAAAAGTGTCATAAAAAAAACTAATCTTCAGAATTTTCTTGAGTAATTTTTATCATATTACGTTTCCTATATAAAAGGCTAAATAATTTAATGTATTTTAAATATTATAACAGAAGATTTTTTATCTTAAACTTAAACTTTTAATCTTTTGTCAAATTTAATAATAAATAAACTTTTATCTATTTTTATTTTTATTAACACTTGAAGTGAGTTTCATACATTAAAGAAATTTTATTGAATTATTAAAATCACTCTTTGAAAACCATCCACTTATTTGAGACAGTTAATATTGAAAAACAATGAGTATGATGTGTTCAATTTCATAACAAACATTAGTGCAACACAAAAACTGGTTAATGTGCATTTTGGACCGTGTGTACACGGGAAACACCTTTAGTTAGTTCACAAGAAGAATTTATAAATAAAAAAAATAAAAACAAACTATATTTACAGACATGTCTTCCAATAATTAGCTTGTAGAACATTTTAAAAAAGTCTACATTGAGTTTTCGGAACAGTATTGTAAGACCAATGTAGTCATAAACTGGGGTAGCTTTCACTCGTCCAAAATCCGTTTTTGAAATTAGATTGATATGATGTTTTTGAAAATAAATTAGTGAGTAAATAATGTAACAACACTGGATGGTCATGCATTGTTTATATTATTTTATTTTTTTGCTAAATGCTGAACGAGCGGTCTACCACTCCAATTTATGGCACAGCAGAACAAACATAAATCAACATTCACGTAAGTTATTCCCACTTTGCACACATCCCGCAATTGTTTAAATTATTATTTAGTCATTCAAAATTTCACTCATTGCTATTAAACTAACACAAATCACAACACAAAATATCACTAATAATATTGTCTATTGAACTGGATTCACTGCGTAGTGAAGTGGAGTATACCCTAGCTTCTGTCAAAAAAATTTGAATTTTTCGGAAGAAATAACAATGTTATATGTTGTTAATAGAAACCCCAAAAATATTTCTAAGCAACATTCCTTTTTTTTTTTAATAATTAACTCTCTACTGTATAATTTTTACAAAGCTTAGAAAACATATGTCTTGTTTTTTTGGTATTTAGTTTATTAAAAACAATTTCTCAATCCAAAGAAATATATTTTCAAATTCAATAGCACTGTTTTTTAATACATTGCTGAACTATTTTTACTCTTATTAATTTTTAGGGACTATTTATAAAATTTAAAAAATAATATAAGCCAGCAGAGGTGTTCACTACAAATGTTTTATTAAAAAAAAAATATTTAAATGCAATAAAGTTACTTTTTCTATTTAAAAACAATATTAATAACAAAATAAAACTTCATATTTCCTTGGTCTATCTATGAATATGTTTGAATAAATAAATAAATTGCAATTTCAAAAGACGATTTGAAAATATATCATTACATTTTTGTTATTTCAATACATACATCAGTTGTTGCAAACTGGTGTTTTAAATTCGGGAAAAAGATCGAACACGTTTAAATGCATATATTTTTTGTAAATTCATTTCATTAAAAAAAATTTAAATAATATGTTTTTTTTTCAATTATGAATGGATTTTTGATACATTAGGTATGTGATTATGATTGTCTGTAATATTTTTTACCAGCACAACCATAAATAAAATCATTGATATATTGATAAATCATATGAATAAACTGCAATCCCTCCCTTCAATTTGATTATTTTAAAATAGCTTCATAATTATATAAATTAAAATTTCATCATTAAAAATTTAAATATTATTTACTAATACTTTATAACATTCTTCTAATAAACTGAGTTTAGGGTCCTGGCCATGCTCATTTATTACAAGGGCCCGTCTTCTCATATGGAATAGTATTTACTAATTATGAATGAATAATTTCTATTCCATGTGTATTATTTACTAGAAAAAATAATAAAACAATATAATGAAAAAAACAAAACAGTATTTATGAATTTTTTTACATACTGCTCTCTTAATTTTTTTCTGATAGTTATAATTTAGATAGCAGTATTATATATATGAAGCTCCGTTTAATATAATGATTTTGAGCTCAATCTTTCTTATTTTTCAATGTTTATAATTTTTTAATGATTCTGAAGTTTATTGGACATAGCGTAAGAATGAAAGGGAAGAATTTCTGATTTTTTAATAGAATAGTTAGTGTATTCTCACTATAACTGAAAATTTTATACATGCTTAATATTTATTTATATATTTAACCTATATCAAATTAGGAATATTTTTTGTGATTTTATGATTATGGTTAAGTCACTTGAATAAATACACCATCCACTGGCCTGTTTTTAATTATTATTGTTTATGTGAGAATTTAGCTCAAAATTAAAAACTCTTGTTTTTAAGCACAACGGTTCTTTAGCAAGGCGGTTTGTGGCGAACTGATCAACTTTGTTCCAAAGGGTTTACAATTAAAAAGGGTGTACCAATTCCTATAAGAAAATAATCCAATAAAACTTGTTCATTTTCTGTTTCCAACATCTAATATATTAATTGGGTTAATGAAGGATTCGTTATGATACGTAATGTATCCCCCAAACCGGTGTAAGGAATATGATTTGTACCTTAGACCGAGAAGGGGGGACATGTCCTCTACTAGCTCCGACAAGACGAGTACTGTAGTTCCGGGCGCTCCTTGGTACGCGGCCGGTGCGCTTGGTTCTTGGACAAGGACGGAGACGGAGTTACCCCCCTCAAGTTCCTGACCGAACCCTTCACCTTCCCCCATCATCATTTCTTCCGAATTATGGACATATATGATCTTATGATCTTGGTTCTGCTGTTCATATTCAATGACGCTCACTGGGGTCATAGTAGTTAGCATGACTGGCGATGAGGCGGGGCTGCTGCCCTCATCCTTCACGGCCTCTGGAGATCCTCCTTCGCTCATTCTCCTGTATCACCTGCAACAAAGAAAAAATATTATAAAGTAACAAAAATAACAGAAGAAGTAAACAAATAAATTGGAAAAATTTAGGTTTTAACAAATATATCAAATACAAGTAAATATTATTAGTAATGTGTTTCTCTAAAACAAGGTCTTTGAACTCAAATGAAGGGGCTTCCTATCCATATCCTGAAACACTAATAATTATTATAAGGAGAAGATGGGGGGGGGGGGAGGCTCTAGACATAAGGCCTGAAATTCAGGTTGGAACGTCGGCATAAATAAATAACTTTTTTTTACTTATGTATTTTTTGTTGACCGCACACCCGACCATCTTTTCTAAATACTAATCTACGGTACAATCCTCATTAGCAATGATTATTGTTAAAACATCGAAAGGGTTATTAGAGTTTGAATGCAGTTATTATCATATGAATGGAGAGAGTGAGGAGGAGGAATTGGGACGGATTACCGTCGAAGGAGGCTCGAGCACTACCGGTAGTGGGATTAAGAGATGAGCTAAGACACCGCAGAAATTGGTACCATAAGCGGAAACGAAACTCTTGACGTAGTAGGGAGACATTTAAGAATAAGAGGAGCGAATGAACATCAGGTTCTTATGAGAATCTAGAGGCTAGAGACGAACCTGAACGCATTAAGCAGGATGGAGAAATAAGTTTAGTTAGGCAACATTAGCCATTAATAACTAAAAATGAAGGCCGAGAGGTGTTTGTACTGCCATAATATTTTTTATATAGATCAGTTAATTTCCGTCTTCTCGACTTTATTATAAGTAAAAGTAATGCAAAAGATATATATA
>NW_027112661.1:243876-246010 GCF_000696795.3 Halyomorpha halys | reverse complement strand
CAGGTGGGAATCGAACCCACAACGTTCCGAACCGAGCGCACTAGGACCTGCGCCCCAACCCGCATGCCGTCACGTCCCTTATATATATATACAAGTGATACAACTAATAATGTTACTTAGATGATTTTTGTTATACAAATGAATGATTTTTATTAATATCTCCAGTATAATGAGGCTTTTTCGCGTGCTCCTTATAAACTTTTGATGAACTATTCACATAAGCTTAATGAATCGCTACACTAATATTGGTCGATATCAATATAGTATGAATCCTCAACTATGTAAGGTTAAGAACAAGATATTGACTACGATTTAGGGTAAAAAAATGTAAACAAATTATTATAATAATAGTATAAAAAAATACAGGAGAGTGGTTGGAAGTACGGTCAGATTTTTTATTTTTATTAATTTAGTGAATTTAAAACTGCATAAAAAAAAAAATACCACAAGTAAATTTGATGAAGTATTAATTAAAAGAATTGATAATAGCTTGTGAAGGAACTACCCATATTTTTGGTTAGAAGGACCTTACTTTATCACTCATAAAATCATCCATGAAGACCTCAATGTTCCATATGTAGCCAATTTAGCTGGAACCAGATATCAATCCTTTCATAACAATCTCTTTAACTACCAAACCCACTATTTTCTAACCTTGATTCCTCTTATATTCATGATAATCCTCTGAGGCGCCTGAAAAGAAGATGGCCTTGAGACATTATAATGTAGATATTTTATTGGAGTGCTACCAATGGCCACCTTAAATAAAGTGGAAGATTTTAAGAAATGAAAAAAAGTTTGAAGGTACCAAGTCCATCTTCTTTTTAGACGCCACAAAGGATTATTTAGAAAAGAGAGGAATGAAAGGTTATGAGGGTAGTGGGTTTGTTTCTGGAATATATTA
Organism: Halyomorpha halys; assembly: GCF_000696795.3. Taxonomy (NCBI): domain Eukaryota; kingdom Metazoa; phylum Arthropoda; class Insecta; order Hemiptera; family Pentatomidae; genus Halyomorpha; species Halyomorpha halys. The sequence goes on along the minus strand of NW_027112661.1, from coordinate 245,106 downwards.
TAGGTATATTTATTTCGGACCAAATTTGCAAAAAACGAGATTTTAAGGTTTTTATGAATAATTTTATTTTTAGCAATAAGCATTTCATGATTAAGGATAATTTTATAAGAGCGCTAAGGATTATTGGAATGATTTTGAATTGAAAGGATTGGATGCAGATGTATTCTTAGGCCAAGTAGGAAGAAACCCAAGAACAAGCGTAACTCCAAATCTCAATTCCATATTTACAAATAGACCTGATAATTAAAATGTATATAAATTGGAAGTTTAGAGCATTTTATTATAATGATGTTTCTTCCAAAGTATAGTATTTTTTCTACTTAGATTGCAAAGGTAACTTCGATCCCATTTGGTGACGTTTTGATCAGATGCGTTATACTAGGTAGAGCCCTAAAATTCATTTCATACATTAAATAGAGATTATAGTATCCAGATATCCGAAGTTCAGAATAAGACATAGCAGTAAAATACGTCATGGAAACCAGCGGTAACGATGTGGCTGAAACAAGCTACTCCTAGGTGGTACAAGGAAGTGATAAGGGCTATTTTCGACCTCGGGAGGATAAGGTGGGTTCTCTGTGACACCGAGGTCAAGCACGCAATAAAGTCAGCTCTGTAGGAACACGAGGGACACAGACAGTTGTAAGGATATAGATAGGACAGTTGGTAAGCGCATGCACTATCCTCTGTAGGATCTATCCTGCTGCCATGTTCGACATAACAGAATAGTTGATGTCCTAATTTTACTTAAATGCACATAATAAACATTATCTTACAAAACGGGAGAATGGCATATTATATTCTTAGCTATCATGTCCTTAAGGCATACAATTATTCAACATCACTAATAATATAATAACAGTGTATAAAGAACTCGAGTTTCTATAAGGATACCACTAACATAAGGTATAAATATAGTTCGGATTTTCGTGCAATATTTATAATATTATTATGTACTTGTAAAGCGTATCTAACTTAAAACAAACATGTACTCACTAAATATTCACCACTTTAGTGCAAACATACACAAAAAATTACTCTGATTAAAAACCTTAATTGTCCATAATGGAAGAGTTAAGCGAAAACTTACAAATGATATTTTTATTCCTACACTAAATACTGAATTTTTTTGTAATTATTTATTTAATGTAATTTACAACTGTACAAAATAATACAATAGGTAAATATGTAGTATGTTTCATATACACTTGAAAATCTTGGGAAGGAACC
>NW_027112661.1:242654-243643 GCF_000696795.3 Halyomorpha halys | reverse complement strand
AAGGGGGGATAAATAAATAAGTACTTATAGATACAATTGTCGTTTCAGTCTTGTGTGTGGATTCCAAGTAAGTCTCTTGTCAAGATGGAGTCCTAAGTATCGAATCTGTTCAATAGGCATTAGTGGTGAAATGCTGAATTTTAAACTTCAAACAGCTACCATAATTTTAAGATTTTGAAAAATTACCTAAACTCCCATTACCTAAAATCCACGCTTCGGTCAACTTGTAGGTGTTTATACTAAACCGTCGTTTTAGTGATGCGATCACTAATCTACTTGCCTATTTCAATTACATATTGTGATGCTATTTTTAATTCTATTTACTTCGTACAAAAAACACAACTAGAAGTTGTGTAGCTGTCTAAATTCTCCAGTCTACTTCAATCCCCTGAGTCAAACTTTCAACGCAATAGCTGTTTCCAAAAGGCCCTCCCTTAATTTAAGCGGGCACGTTCCATATCCGAAAAACAACAGTAAAATGTAAAATAGTTTAGTCATTTCTATTCTAGATTTGCTAGATTAAGAGGAATATTTTTTTTTATTGAAATTTAAAAATAGTAAATTTGATAAATGTTTCAGAACACATGATAATCTTGAGAAGGAACTAATGTTGGTACTCCAGTCATTGATTTAAATTGGAAGATCCTGTGGCCATCTTCTATTCAAACGCCTCGGAGAATTATCAGGGATTCTAAAGGATGAGATATTGAGAACTAATGAGTAAGAATTTTGGAATGAAAGGACGGATATCTATTTTGGGAAAAATCTGCAATGTATAGGATGTTGAGGTCTTTATGGATAAGTTTATTTGTGACGTAAGAGGAAGCATCAAGGATATTGGATTGTATGGATTAGATGCTGGAGGAATTTTATGGTTTGGTGGGACCGAAGGAAATAACTTAGATAAAGAAAAAGAAAACGCATTTCCCCTTGTTTTCATTTATTTATTCTTTTAGTCATTTTTAACCCCAGTAATCCTAATTAATAAG
>NW_027112661.1:239586-241512 GCF_000696795.3 Halyomorpha halys | reverse complement strand
ATAGAGAGAGATTTTATTTATTTTTTTCATTAATTTATTTATTTTTCTTAATGTAACTTAAGGGTTGTAATTTTTTGATTCATTTATTTAATGTAATTTACAACTGCACAAATAATAAATACAATAAGTAAATGTATGTTTCATATCCACTTGAAAATCTAGGGATGGAACCACCCATTGGTGGTACGTCAAGCATTAATCTAAATTAAAAGATCCCGTGACCATCTTCTTTTCAGACGCCTTGGAGGATTATCAGGGATTGTTAAGGATGAGAGATTAAGAATTAATGGGTTAGGGTGGGTAAGGAGTTTGGAATGAAAAGACGCATATCTGTTTTGGGGCAAATCTGCAACGAATGGGATGTTAAGGTCTTTGTGGATAAATTTATTTGTAATGAGCATCAAGGATTTTGGATTGTAAGGATTGGATGCAGGAGAAATTTGAAGGTTTGGTAGAGCCCCAGAGCTCAATTCCATAAGTCCAAATTGGTCTGATTATCGTAGTGTATAATAATTTTTTGTAGTGAATGGGAAGTTTAGAGCGTTTTTCAAGTTGGTGTAGCAATCGAAATCTACGAGCAGTTTCTTGTCGTTTCAGTCTTGTATGTGGATTCCAAGTGAGTCTCTTGTCAAGATGGATTCGAATCTGTTCAACAGGCGTTAGTTAGTTGTAAAATTAAAACTAAAGTTAAAAAAATTCTGTTTTTTATCCATAGTTCAATAGAACTAAACAACACTGGAACAGAACCGCCAAGTTTTTTCCACTCAAAGCCGATCCATCATCCAATGAAACCGTTGGAACTCCCGACGTGAGATTCTTTGTTAATTGAGCTCGGTAGATGTATGCAAAATATTCCTGTTTCATATTCAGATCTCTGATTGTGAACCGCGTTGGAGCCTGCAGACACGGTTTAACAGACGCCAATCTCGACTAATTTATATAGATAAGTCAGCCCTTTATCTATTTCTCAATTTATTGCCACTAGAAACTGGTTTGAGCAGGCTAGGTGATTAAGCTAGTACTTTGCATAAATACGATATTTCTTGGAGGCCTTGAGATGGCTCTGCTACGGTGATGTACTCTGCCCAAAAACGATCCTAATGACCCTCCTTATCCAGAATGATTTATATACCGTGAAATTTTTGTAAATGTTTCTGATTTGTTAAGGGTAATAAATCCGTACTATTAAAACGTTTAGGTCTTTGCATTTATTTCATCCATTACGAGAGAGTGTTTCGTTAATCTTTTCCTTATTCAGAGAGAGTTTATGTTATTTAGAAGTAAATTTTCGTTTTAACTGAAAACGGTGTGTAAATTCGTCTTCATTTCATATCCGACCCTTAATCATGTAAAGCATATTTCATGCAACTAGAAAGAATACTCCGTTACATTCAAGAACATCATGTCTTGGGTTTCCAAAGAACTTAAAGCTTCGTTCTGTCCGTAGTAAAAATTTATAAAAACAGGCTTAATCGATGTTGAGACAGATACTGGAAACTTTCGATAACATGTGGAAATACCTCAAAATAACTTTTTAAAAAAGTACATTTCACAAATACAGATTTATGTTAATCTGAGTGGACAAACAATCTTATTTGGAAACTGGACAAACATTTCAGCATCTACATTTCAACTATATGGACTCTTATAAGAAATGGTCTTAAGAATGGAGAATCCGAACCCAAGCGGGGCTGTACCCACCACTAGTTATTATAATAAATAGCAAAGTGTACGATATAAATTAATTTAGCATGTTAATATTATAATTAAATCAGAAAAAATGTGGAATGGAATACACTCAAATATAAATTAATATAATTAACAGCTTTGTAAAATATAAACGCCTCGGAGTTTCAATCCACAGCATTCAGAATTGGCTGAATCGGCTGAATAATATATATGTGTATATATATTTGTGTATATATA
>NW_027112661.1:233741-239522 GCF_000696795.3 Halyomorpha halys | reverse complement strand
CATAGTGAGGATTATTATAAAAAAATTATTCATATTTCATTTAGAACATACATGAGAATACCATAAACATTAAAATTGCCTTAAATAACAAGAAAAAATCACGTTGACTTTTTTTATTGAGTGGCGGTCTCACAAAATGAAAAACATGACTCCCCACCTTGGTGAGAATAGGTTGGTCACCTGTAGATAATCACCCGTATGTCAGAAGGCCGTATAGGACTCTAATAGGAGTCTTAGGCCGACAAAAAGGGGGGATAAATAAATAAGTACTTATAGATACAATATAAATATAAACAGATCACGAAGACGGCCTATACTCACATAACAAGGAATATAGAAATTTAATTTTTAAATAATATTTGCTACACTATTAGATACTTACATCTTGACCGGTGCGTGGCTTATGCAATACCATAAATCTTATCCTTCTTTTTGGTAGATTAGAAAAAAATTAGAGTGGTATTGCGCTCTAATCCAGGCGAGTGTCTGGAGTTACTTTTCTCAAATAACTACCTCACGAAATCCCGCTTCATCGTGTTTACTTACCATAGCATACTCCCATCGGCGCCATCAACTCCAGCCCAAGTGTACATTATAATAACAGGACATTTATTACCCGTCGAGTTTCGAATTCTTGATTGATAACTGTAATTCTTCCCGTCAAAGGATCAGAGTGGGTAGTTAAAAGTATATAAAGGTCAGTTGGAGAAAGTGCTTTCGTCTGTGCTGGAGGGCGGTTATCGACCTGCTCGGTATCAGGAGTTGATCAACATTTATGGTCTTCGTCTAGGAGCTCATTGTAGGAAGAACAAGATGACTAAATCATCAAGTAATCCAAGATGTCGACAATTTCCTTTTTCTTTTTCCTTTTTGCTTTCACTTACTAACGTATGGAATATATAGTAAGGGCAGTATTACTTAAATTATCGTAAACAATTTCTAATTCACGTACAGAAATACAAGTCTCGAAAAATGGTCATTATGAGTGTGTGTAAACATCCTAACTCAAAAACGAGAAGATGTACAAAACTGAAAATACATATTTAAGATATTTTATGCCAGTCAAGTCCCATCATCATTGAAATAAGCCAAAAGGGCATAAATACCAAATTTTTCATAAAATCTTCATCCACAGTAACTTCACATTTGAAATTATTAATTTTTTTGCATTGTTAACAGCAATAGCAATTGTATAAATATTAACTATGAAAAAATACGAACATTAAATAAAGGAGAAATTGAGATATAGAGACTGAAAAATCGGAACTAGCCGAGCGTACCCGATACCAATCATAGCTATACAACTTTGTTTTATTTTGTAATAACCCTAGAATATAATACGTATTTGTAAAAAAATAAATAAATTTGTTATACACATAAATAACTGACCGTATTAATTCAAATTATGAAGAAGATGGCCAGGGGTGCAGTCACAAGAAAACAAAAATAGTATAAATATAAAATAGACAATGATAAGAATATGTTTATAAAAAAATTAAAAAAACGCAAACTATTTGGTTAAAATGAACAGTAGATGTTATAACACGTGAAATAAAAAAAATAGAAAAAGGAAAATATAGAAGTAAGTTAAAATCACATTGTATAATATTACATTACACCTTGAATTTACTTTATTATATTATTAACGGTATATATTATTATTTACTTATTCCATCATTTAATGTATATTTAATTTTTCCTAAATTAGACATTTCGTATAATTACTATTCTTATCAAATTTGTATATCTCCTTCTTTTATTTCACGTATTCGAAGATAAAACCGTTAATGGTTTCTTCCCTCCACTTTAGATATTCCACCAGTTTCGTACTCAACTGAGCAGAAACGGGTGGGTAGTCTTGATTTGTTCTTTATTCATTTATTATTATTATTAATTTTATTGTATTTATTCGCTCTCGAATTTTATGTTAGCTTGATCTTGACCGTTTTTCAATTTCAGGCGCTTTTTAAATATTGTTCGATTTAACTATCTTAAAGTCTCCTCTTCTCGTTTTAAGCTAATATTTCAAAAGTGATATAGAACCGTCGCTCCCCGGGGGGTCTTAGCGGGGCGGGTCCGGCGGGGAAGGATGGTCTTTTTTGCGTTATGTCTCCTCATCTTAACCTATATATATATTCTTATCTAGGTCTATTTCATATTTATAAGATTTTATTTACTCTTTTCCTTCATTTGTATATAACGTTGTTTTCACTTATATTTATATAATTCTAACCCTACCTTAATCTACATTTCATATTTATCCTATTTTGTCAAAATATTTTTTGTATTTTTAGTTGTTTCTTTTTAGCCCTGATGAAGTTCTAAAGTGGGGTGAAACGTTAGCAAATATATAGTTGTTAACTATTTTTGTTTTCTTGTGACCGCCCTCCTGAACATCTTCTTCATAATAGAAATTTGTTTTAAATTTTCACCTTCCAGTGTGAAAACTGAAAGTTGTGTGATGCGCATCATACCTTTTTTTTCAGATTGTCGTAATAACAACTAAGCCAATCTTGTTCAAACGGTTATAAAATCGTATCCTATCTTCTAGGTCAACTAGCTATTGTTTCGTATTATCTACGGCCATCATACCGGCCAAGCACACCCACTGTAACGATGTGAAATAACCATTCCATGTCGAAGATTAAGAATCAGAGTGTTCTCATTCTTTAATACAATTCCCGTCTGCAAAGAAGAATGGTGATTTCACCTTCTGATCCCCTATATCGTCCTAGTGAAGTTAATAGACATTATTATGAGTTCATCAAAATATTTAGGTTAGGATGGGACAGAAAATCTTGTTAGCTAAATTAATCATTTTATAATATTTATTTTTTTTTCAATTCAAAACTTTATTTTTTATCACGTATCGACCACTAAGGACCACAATGGTTAGGCTTCTTTGGGATTGATTTTCTTTCTTCCCATCGCAGCTTCATGATCCTCGACTGCCTTTCTTTTCTTTCTTCGGACCACTTCGTACCCATTTTTTTTTCTTTTTCCAATGTTGGTGAGATTTTTCAATGTTTTCCTATATGTATCTCTATCTAGACAGTCGGTATTTTGAAATTTTAAGTCTCTTTAATTCCTCTCTCATTTGCTTCGTGTATCCTCCCATGTTTTTGTAGCTAAATTTTTTTTTAAAGATCATCTTATTCAATCTTCCCTCTTTCATCCTCTTCATGTGCCCACAGAACATCAGCCTTCTGATTCTCCACTCAGTTTCCAGGTCTTTGATGTTTCTGTAGATCTCTTCATTAGATCTTAGCCTGTAACCTCCTTGTGTTTTCCTGGGTCCATAGATTTTTCTTAAGATCCTCCTTTCTATTTTTAGCAATTTTTCCAAGTTGGGTAAGCATGTGGTCTCCACCCCGTATAAAATCACAGTCCTTATCACAACATTGTAATGCCTTAACTTTGCATTGGAGAAGAGGTTCTTCTTATTGTAAATTTTAGCTGTTTAAAAGCTTAAATTTTCTAATTTAAAACTTTATTTATTGATAGATATTACAATCTACCACAACGTTGTTTGGTATTGGTATACAATTATCAATTACATTGCCGTATATCTTAAATTCAAATTAACCTATTAGGGTCCGATTTGAGCCATTTGGTATATTTTAATATCCTTATGTTCCACAAAAATGTTAAGTTGATCGGTTGAGTCTCTTAGAAAATATATTCTTAATTTTTCTAAAATACTCAACCATTTCTTTTTTTACAAAAATGTCAACCATGAATGACAAATCATGAATTTGCGAAGAATCTTTAAGTTATGAAACGAAACTGAGTTAATTTTCGGTTTTAGTACAACGACAAATATATAGATCAGCCATAATTAACAATCTCTTGATAATTCTTTTTGAATCAATTTTTTTAATGTAATGATGAAGAGACCTAAAATGATATCATCTTAGCTACTTCTTAGTTCAAGAAGCTAATCAATTATTGAACAGACTGAAACATTTCTAAAAAATCCTAGAGAGACTTGAACAATTTATAAATGAGATTTATTGCTCTTTTTTTTCATTAATGAAAAGAAAAGATTGGACTTCATCAATTTATTTCTTCATTTCGAAACTCGTTACAGATGTTGTGGTTAATTTTATGGAATCCGAGAAACTTACAGACTAAGTACTAAATGAGAGGCTCTGTATGTGCCTCATTAATATTCCAAGACATTTACCGCATACACTGTAATCTTTTTCTTTTTTTCCCTCAGTAGATTCATCTCCCCTCATTATTCCGTTGGAGACAGCCCGGTCAGCCGTGACGTGGACGGGTGTATACACCGTATCCTGGCCATGTTCACACCAGGTGGTATAATCAAAAGGCGATCATGAGCGCGTGGGCCCCCCTCTACGTCTCCGGTTACGACAGACCAGATCTTTCCGATTACATTGCCGTCTCTCGTGACGTTCACACTTTCGGTCATTGGCGACGTTGGCTATGATTGAACATCGTGGCCGTTTACAAAACGAAACTTTTGTTAATTAAAATAATAGATAGCATTTCATTTATCGCTTTTAATCGGACAGTTTAAAAGCCAAAATCTGTTAATGATATTTTCTCTGTAATTAATTATTCTAATTAAAATCTTAGTAATTTGGAGCCATTACAAAATATAGGCACAGGCAATCCCCGTTTTCCGTCCCCTCGTTTCAAGTCATTTAGGAGTTACCAAGTGAATCAATTTTTATGTAAGGAACCGCTTTATGTCAAATTAAGTCAAACTGCAAGCGAAAAGATTAATTATTTTTTTTATTGAACGAAACCGATAAAAAAAATAATTAACTATTAAATTAATTTTTAAAAATCTATAGAAAAATCAAATGAGTGAATAGGAAACGTCCATAGTACAAAACAGGTAAAAATACAATTATTTAATTACTTTATTTTAATTAAATTATTCAATTATATTATGATGATCTCAATCACTTTATTAAAAAAAATAATAAAAATGAGTTAAAATTTCATGTATTCACCAGAAAAATATTTCCAAGAATTCCTTTCCTCTCTTACTTTGTAATTGTAGTAATTGTAATCGCAGCCTTAGCGAAGTATGATATCAGTCAGGTATTTTTAAAATAATATATTTTTTAAAGGAACGTAAACAAAAATTGAAAATTCACTTTCAAATTATTATTTTATACTTTACTGGTTGCATAGTTCATACATTAATAAAAAATAAGGCTACATTATATTTACTAAAAATACTAAAGGCTACGCCATATGGCTTTATGAGTGTATATAAATTTTTGTCGAGCAGGATAGGAATTTGCATCGCCATATATTTCCAAATACTATATAATCGTGTGTTAGGGATTACGAAAGGGATATAAAAATACACTGCCATATTTCAGCGATGACGCTTGATACAATGCAAAATTTATATGAAAAATATAACAAAAAACATCAAGGAGTGATCAAAACTTTTTCTACAGACAACGTTTAGCTATTAACTGATAATTTCACATCACCTTCGTCATATCTTAATCGTGAATCGCCTCTGGGACTCTGGGGACCTTCAATGGTCCAGAGGACAAGAACGCATGGCCATAGATCTCTACGGTCTATATTGCTAAATATATATAGAGAGAAATACTTTATTTATCTATGCTTCCTAAATACATTAGGTTGCTATCTCACACAGCATACTTATCAATCCATAATCAGACATATAAATTACACATACATGGTATAATCAGAAAAAAAGAGATACAATAATAAGATATAATAAACAATTTTTTTTCCCCCTACAGTTGCCTTTTACAATCCATT
>NW_027112661.1:214910-233621 GCF_000696795.3 Halyomorpha halys | reverse complement strand
TCGATGTCAGCTGACTGAGCAGATCAGCTGATCATGTGTATATATAAAGATGTGCTGAACCCAATAAAGCCAGTATGTTACAGCAGTTCAAGCGTATCAGATCTTATTCCTTCTTTTCTTTTTAGATATTTTGCTTTCATCGACACTTAAGTTATATAAATGGGAGAATCCAACTGTGACAGATATTTATTTATTGTGTTACTGTAGCCTCAAGTCAATCCTGTGGGTTAGGGAGCCCTCCTGGGCCCAGCCAGCCTAATAAAGTGGGTACCCTTAATCTGGCGATCGGGCATGATTCTGACCAAATTACTTCCTTGCACAACTGTTGGTCTAATAAAAGTACTGCATTCCTACTTAAGACGTATTGCACTTCTGACGCTTCACGAGTTTTAGCGGTACAGATTTATTTTGTATGTCTATATATAGTAGGGGTATTCATGATCTTTGGTTTAACATGTTAAAGCGTGTTAAATGGAAAAACTCATGTTAAATCGAAAAAAATTGCCTTCTTTTACCGTGGTAAAACGAAATAACATTTAACATGGCTGAGAGTCTGTTACTTGGTCTGTTAAATGGAGAATGACGTCACACAATAGACCAGTTGAGATCGCCGCCACTTTTTTTGTTGTGACAGCTCAGTTCGTTCGTGTGTTTGTGGTATTCATATCCCTGTTATTAAACCAGAATGGATAATTTTAATCATACATTTGAGAAAAAAAACAGTTAACAAAACAATGTAATTTCATTCTACTATCTGAAAATTTGTAAACGCTCGCCAGAAAAAAATCTCACTAAATGAACCATGTAATTATTCTTAGGGGACATATGTCCCAGAATAAATTTATTTTTTCATTTCATTTTATAAGCTAAACTTTCACACAAATTCCACTTTTCACTCACTCTAGGCATGTTGTAATTAATTACTTAAATCAAAACAAAGGGTCTGGAAGGAAGGTTATAAACATAAAGGCTTATACAACAAGTTGCTGAGAAAATCCGCCAGGGGCTCTTATGCATTTAACGTTTAACATGACTTTAAATAGGGCTGCTCACATTCTTATACTTATAACATTTAACATGGTAAAACATTTAACATTTAACACAAGATCATGAATACCCCTAGTATATATTAAATCGAGATTATATAAAAAGGGGAGCTTATTAAATATTTATAAATAAAAGCACTAAACAATTTCTTTGTCTGTTATTTAGATCAGTGTAATGGTTAACGTCTGATACAAACTAATAAAGAAATATAAATTTATTAATTTTTGAGCGTTCAGAAATACCTTAACTATAATATATGACATCTTTCTAGTGATATCGGTGTTATATATGTCATACATCATGAGTTGTATGATATATAACTCATATGTGCATACATATATAAGTTATTCATCATAAATACAATATACGAAATAAATTGAATTTTATGGAACTGTTTATATCATAAAATAATATTTAATTCATAAGCGAGAGATATAGAGTCATTTAATGTAAATTTAGAAATTATATTAACTGTTTTGAATAAAAATACATTCCATAGTGATCCGCCATCTCTGAAAAACAGATTGAGACAATAGCTAGCTAATGGCGTGTGTTTGGTGGTTTAGACAAGCAAAGAATTGATTAGGTGTTAGGTATGGCAAGAAAAATTATGAAGTTCCAAGAATTAAAATCTAACTATTATTGAATATTTAAGGAAATCAACCTCTTTGAAGTGAGTAGTTTAATAAGAAATATCCTTTCAAGTTTTTTAATCGCTACGGTATTGTTATATGTAAATAAGTCAAACAAATAACTAAATGTTCGAAAATGATAGGACGCTTCCAGTCTATATCTATGTTATCCAATTCATTTATCTCCCTCCCCCCGCCTATACATCTTCGAGATTCTAATAGACTCACGGTTTTTACATTACAACCGTGACATTGAAGGTACAGACAAGACTCCATGACGTGACTATAGGTAGCCGCCTAAGGTCGCGTGACTATGATTGTGTCCTCACCACGTCTTCCCTAAATGAGGTAGGTTACACGCATCTTCCTTGATGACCCGCTGGCCTCCTAGTTCAAAGGCAACTGGCAGAGGTTGGAAGTAGCAAGAAGGCACTTCCAAAATCCTGGTTTTGCCTATCTCTATTCAGCCTGGATGGTGTCGGTAAACATAGAAGGCTATCTGATGTATCTATCACGTCAGTTCTTTTTTTTTTTTTTTATTTGCTATTTAACGTCCTTATGTTTCAACTTAGTACACGAAAGACGGGCTATCCTACAGGTTGCCAAACTATTCTAGCCAGAGTGGGAAAGTCGTGGGTACGCCACGAAATAGACGTCAACCATCCAATTCAAGGTTTAAAATCTCCCCATATAACGAAATAGCTGTTAGGCGGAACTAATATCGTACCAAAATAGACGAGGGTAAAAAGAATGTTAACCTTCATCAGTATCTCGGTCTATGATGACCTCGAGTACTGATAGTAAAAACATTTAGTTGATAGCCAGGACCCAAACTAGTACTGCACGATAAAAATAAAAAAAAATAAATAAAAAATACTATCCATATTAGATCCACTCTAATACTGGTAAAAACTGAAGTTTATCGATACTTGTCATTGATAGCATAATACAAACAATAAAGAACAAACACTGTGAATGTCAAAGGCAAAATTAGTTGTAACTAATTCCATCCACTAGTTACACACTAATAAAATATTTATAAGTTGCTTTTATAAGTTTAATAGACATATAACAGCCTCCACTAGTGATGCAGCGAGAGGGATGCGCTGGGATCTTTTGAGCTCTGCTCTACCCCTCACACGTGCGGGATAGAGTGGGCTCAGGGATCCTCAGGTGGGTTGTGTAAATATTGTATATATTATTTTATCATTATGTTACTTCATTTATTTATTTTTCATACAGATAGTTTGATTATGTTCATTTTGTTTATTCTTCTGTTTGTATATATTTTAAGAGTTTTTTTTTTTTTATTTTAGTACGTATGAGATCATTCATCACTATTACCTATTGCCCACAACTGTGTGGCAGATTGTAATATATATCAATAAATAAAAAAATATTAAAAAAAAAAAAATAGACATATAAGTTGTTGCTTTGCTAGAATTGAGGTACATCTTACAAAAAAAAAATTGTTATCTGACTTTTTTTTTTATCAAAGTTAATTTTTAGCAACTTTGATAGCTTTAGTTAAGTCTATAGGGCGACCTCAGCAAAGAAAGTAAGCGTAGTCTAAGGTACTATCTTTGAAATATCTTTGAAAACATTTTTGTTTTGCTAGATTTGATTATTTAATCAAAGAAAAGGAAATTCTTTGTAGTTTTCCATTTTTTTCTTAATGCTTTTATAATGAAATTTTGATGATCGGTTCTTCCAGAGTCAGGAAAATCTATTATTTTTTAAATGCTCTTCGATCCCGACGTAAGCAGCACACTATTTTTTCGTCTGGTCGTTGGCTATTTTCTAGAAATCTAAGTATTTGAGACATTGATATAACAAAATAACATTTAATAATAATTTTGATAATCTGTTCCGGTGCTCATATAACACATTATTAGTTAGTGCCCTACTTTTAGTTGAAACCTTAATGTAACTTTTTATTATTCAAGATGGCAATAAAATAAAGCAAAGAAGTGAAGCCCTTTTGAACCGAAAGTGAAAGTTCTAACTTCAGATTTAATTCATCATTATTATTTATTACATGCATAGTTGTACTTTTATATAAGATGAAATTAATATTATAAATATCAAATTAGATAATCTAAATATTGTCTAAACCTAATTAATATTAATTAAAATATATAAGTAATAGATGACCAAACATAAATTCCCATTACTCGGTCATTGACTTATACCATCTGTTTTAGATCCGTTAAAACGATCTGTGAGTAAAATTAATGTAGATCTGATTTCGAGACGGGTGAAACGTGGTACGTAGGCGAAATACCTGTCATTTGTTCAACTTGTTATTACATATATATATTTTAAGAATAAAACTTAAACAGCTTCTAACACGAGGCGAAATTTGAAAAACCGAATAAGAAGTTGGCGAAGGGGCGTATTGGGTCACTAACCTTGAGACGGCAAGCTGCATTGGCCACACCACTCGCGCGGATCTTATATTTCACATGTCTCATCAAAGGAACAAAGAGAAAGAAAGTTCTTCATGATTTATTTAATTAAATTCCAATTATATAAATAAATGAGAAAATTTAAACGTTTAGTCATCAACTTACATTAAGTAATATAAATTAAAATTTACGAATTTATTTATTTTAAAATATAGAGAAGCCAATATATAGTGGCATGTTAGGTCTAACCATGAGCCGGCAAGCTGTATTGGTTAAACCACTTAAACCAAAATAACTTAAATAGTAAAAAAAAACTATTTCTTTATTTTTTACTATCAGGGTTACTTTTATCGCAGCTGGATCGGTTATGAAAAACTCAAATAGTAAATAATAAATAAATCTTCCTTTTATATTATTTTCGGTCAATCAACAATCTTCTAATTTACTTGAATGCTTTATTAATTTCTAATTTATGTTTATTTACATATAATTCTTTACGTATTAATAATGTGAAATATACCACAATATATTTTGTGGAAAAAGCCTACTTTAGTGTAATGAATTTCTCAGGGGACTTGGTGTCAATAAAAAATATTTATTTTTTTTAAATAAATAAATATAAGATTTTCTATAATAGTTCCAATAAATAACAGGGCCTATAATTCGAATGCATATTTCATAATCACGTGGTAATAGTTATGAAGACAATGTTAATATATTGTACAATTTATAAGAGAAATTCTCGGAGTTCCACAACAAGAAAACAAGCTGCATTGAGCAGTCTATAAACCCGACTGAATTTAAAAGTCAAGGACTTTCTTGTGCTGCTATACATTATTCTTTAGTATTGAATTAAGAATTATTAAGGAAAAGGAAATTGTTTAAGTAGTTCAGGGGCGAAACTAGAAATTGGCTTTAGGGGAGGTCTCCTTATAAGGATCTATATTTGATTTAATTTCTGAATGCTTTGCATCAAGAAATAGAAATATTAATCCAGGTCATGTAGGGTACCACCCAAACCAACTCGTTTCTAACCTGGCTTCTCCTTCACTACCTAATAATCCTCCTAGGGGTCTGAAAAGAATATGGCCTCGAGATCTTCTCTTTTAGAAATGTTTTTGGAGTTCTATCAATGGGTAGATTCTCTACATGTTTTTATCATGTCATAATATCACTTACAGCAAATTAACTTGTGTATATATGAATACAGTTGTAAATATCAATAAATAAATTATTAAAATTTTTTTTTAATTTAATGTGAAAAATTGACTAAATAGGTAATTGGTGGACTGATATAAATGACCTGGGTAGAATAGCCTGCATAAAGTTTTTTTTTTAAATTACGTAGTTCTAACATTGTATTAAGATTGTCCTCAAGGATGGCGGAATTGGCCGAAACTTATAAAGGAATAAAAAATGTTTTGAGACTAAAATAGATAAAATTTTATTTATTTAAACAATATTAACCAGTCTCAATAAAGTGTAAAGATTATAAATAATGAAATAAATATTTATTTAATTACAAAACTCTCTTGGTTTATTTGGGATAAAAATATTGAGGATATAATCTAAAATTATGGCAAAAATGAAATTTGTCTTCACAAATTTAACATCTGCTCCTTAAGAAAGATAAAGGATTCAATTTTTTATTCAGTGTCAATTTTTTATACAGTGAAAAAATTCTTTAATCAACCAACATTTCATAATTTTTTTCTTTTAATTAAACGTTTCTCCCAAGACTTCTGGACATACCCTGTCCTAACGGTATTTGATTGGAGCATTTCAACCGAACACGATAACTTTTATAATTCCTTATTATCAATTAATTAATCAAACATATATGAAATTAATCATATAGAAAGAATAATAACTATTCTTTTTGATTTTATTTTTTATATCATGTAATATATTTCTGTTGAAATATTTGACCGCTCCTATTTGGGCTGACCATTGTCACAAGCTCAGAGAGTACTAAATCTTTGAGCTAATCATCTATATTGTTTACTCTCATATGTTTTTATTTTTACTTACTGATTATATGGAATATAGAGTAAGGGGAAGTATTGCGATCGCAAAATATTTTTAATTCGAGTTGTCAACAGAAATACACGAGTTTTCGTATGAAAAAAAAACTCTTACGAAACTTTGTCTGAGATGTAACAACATTTTTTAAAATTGGAGGAAAACAGTCCTGGTGGCGGTCAATAAAGATATTAAAATAGTAAATGAAAACTATTTATTTTTAACCAACGTTTCGCCTCAATTTGCAGGGCTAAATGAAAGAACAAGATACAAACATTTTAGAATTAACAGAACATTAAAATAAAACCCTTTCAAAATAATAGTTATGTTTGTAAACTATATAAAAAGAAATAATAACAACAATTTAAGGAAGTATACATAGGTAGGCTGGAAACAAATTACTAATAAGTTATTAATAAATATAACCAGGTGTGATAGAACTTCTAAATATATATTTCGAATAAAACAAATAGATTGTAGAAGACAATTCATTAAAATTAGTTATAAATATGGTAAATAGGTAGGTGTAAAAGGTAGAACAAGTAGGTGAAGTGGATATGGTATAGGCGATTTGCAGTAATATGTAAAAGGCGGAAATTAGAAAAATTGATAAAGATAAACAAAAAACATGGGGGTAATCACCTGTCTCATGGTAGTGCAAAGGACAACTGACAGAAAAGGAGAATAGCAGGTATAGAGAAGTACGTATCTCTCCCACCATAGCAAGGGTAAGATTTTTTATAATAATAGATAGCTAAGCAAGCAAAAACGTATAATCTCGTATCTGATATTAGATATATTTCGATATCTTTATTGACTGCCACCCGGATTATCTTCCTCCAATCTACTTCATACGGTCAACTACCTCCTTCTAATTGACCAACCGGAAATGCCACTTTAAATAATCGATTTTGAACTTTTTTAGGATTTTATCAAAAATCGAATCTAACGATTTTGATTAAATTCCACAAATCAATATACAATGGTCTTGTCCTCATTTAATTAGTCTAACTGTCCAAAAACTACCTGTAAAAAACCTTTAATTTTACTTACTTGAAATAAATAGCTGATTCCCATTGTTAGCAATAAAATTTACAGATAATTGCTAAATATTAAAGGATTTTATAAATAACTAAAGGAAAAATAGAGATAGGAGTTTGAATTAGAAAAAGCCGAGGTCGTCCGATCGGTATATGGCTTCATTATCTTGTACTAAGCCATATCCTTGGTAGAAAAAAAGGCGTTATTCGTTATTCTCATATAAAATAACCTTAAAATACAAATTTTTATAGTAATAAAAAACTAAAAAAGTTTTATTCAAATTTTTTCTCTTCCCTATTCTTAAGACTTTTTTTTCCGAAAACCGCAAAAGTAACGATTACTTCAATACGAGTTAATCTACAAAAAACTTTGGGATGTAAGTATGGTGGTGTAATTATATAAGAATCGAAATAAAGACATTCCTTAACTTAAAAGTACAAGTGAGAGTTGTGTGATGCGCGAACAGCACCAAATTAAAAACAATTATTTCTATTTTCTTATAATTTTAATTAATTTATTATCAAAGGTTAGTATTACCTTTTTTTTTTTTTATTCCAAACTTTATTTATTGATAAAAATTACAATTTGCCACACCATTGTGGGCAATAGGTAGTAGTGATGACTGATCACTTTCTAACTAAAATAAGATAGAATAAGAATAAAAATAAATAAATGATAAAAAAAAGTACATAAAAATAAATAAAATCTCTCTTAAATACATACAAACAAGGATTAAAAAAATTAACATAATCAAATTATGTGCATGAAAAAATAAAATAATAATAAAAATTAAATAATCTCTAGTCACATTTGCACTCTTATATACAATATTTACACAATCGACCTGAGGATCTCTGAGCTCACTCTATCCCCCACGTGTGAGGGGTAGAGTAGAGCTCAAAAGATCCCAGCGCATCCGTCTCGCCACATAGTATTCTCTGGGTTTGTGACATTGATCAGTCTGAAATGTTAACAAGGATCGATCCTTAAGAAGAAATTATTATTATATTTTACAAAAAAAAACTATAATTTTTTGATTGTAAAATATTTGGGAAATAGGAATAAAAAAATGAATAATAAAACATATATTAGATAAAAAAGTATAGGTATTATTATTGTTTAACGAATAGTTTTATAGAGATTAGTTGAATTGATATATAATACGGATGTTTAATAGTTACAAAGTTGGGAGAAACTATGTAATTAAAAAGAAAAGAATAAACGAATATTAGTTGATGGAAAAATATTATCACTGTATAAAAAATGAACTTTTTCTTTTCCAATAGAGGGGTGCGCAGCCCCCCCCCCCTAGATTATATTTATTTTAATGTTTATTCAATACATAAACGTATCTCATATTTTTGTTTAAAGGAAAAAAATTGTAGAAATCTCTGAAAAGTGAAGATATTTTTATAACCCTCATTAAAACGACCGCAGTTACCATTTATAGCACTTTTGAAATACGCCAAATATCCTTTCCCCATAGAAATGGTTTCCAATCCCTAAACCTCAACATCTGATTATAGACCTTGCAAAAGAGTGGAATCTTCGGCCACGCCGTAAAAGGCTCATGGATGTGCCTCCGTTATCGGAAAATCAAAATGCCGAGAATGGACCTGGACCGAACCTTTTTTCTACCAGAGAAGTATTAAAAAAAGTTGAAAGAATTTTGGAAGAATCCTTCCTTTCTTGTAAGAAAAGTCACACATAGGTCAGAATACATTTTTCGAATATAAAAATATCATTAATCATTAGTTTTTTGATAAGATTTGTGTATTGTGTAAATAAGCGAATAGTTGAATTGATGAAATAGTGGTATAAATGTTTATAATCGGTTTGGGAATAGTAACCTGCAAAATAAAAAAAAAATTATAACTTGAACATACCAATTTTAAAGATTTTCTTGATTATGGCCTGGGGCCCGAAACGTTGAAAATAAATAAACATAGTGAAAGAAAAGAATCGGAAGATATCGATATTTTTAAATTAAATCACTTACTCTCAAATAAAATACTATTCCATAATATAATAATAAACAAGTATTATTAATCATCTAAATTATACAAATAAATGCAAATTTTTTTTCCAAAAAGTTTAAATAACCCTTTAAAAAAAATTAATAAAATTTAAATATCAGGTCTTAATTTCCTAACTGTGCACGGTGCGTCTTACTGCTGAACTAATACTGAAATATTGTTGTTAAATCATCAAAAACAAAAATAAATTACTACTTCTATGATCATAATTTTTTTTTTAAATACTGTTAATTAAGAAATCTTAATTTAATTTATACTTTCTCCTACACTCCAATTTATTTATTTTTTTTCCAAATGTTAACTTAATTTTACATACAATTTTGATTTAATGTAATTAGCATTATTTTCCTAATTCTATGTTTCTGGATGTTATTTGTGAATATGTGAAATGAGGCAATGAATATTGCAAACAAAAAAAATTATTGATGCAAAAAATTTCCATTAAATATGTAGTGAATATGAGAAGTAAGGCAATGAATATTGCAAACAAAAAATAATGATGCAAAAAATATCTATTAAATATGTAGATAAAATAAAATTAAAAAAGATAATTGAAAATATCACTTAATTACTTATGACTTAATTACGAAATCACTTAAAAAGTGATTATTTTTATAATATTTTATTTGTATCTTTTTCCCCATTTTTTATTTTTTTTCTAGATGAATTATTATATTTCTTAATGAAAAAAATATATTTAGTTAGTAGAGTGTATTTATTTGAAGAGATTTAAGAAAACAATCAAAAATTAAAAAAAAAAAGAAAAGAAAAGGAAACAGTATAAAGGAAAAATAACATTATATATATTCCTACTATGTATTTTAGATTCATTTAAATTATACTATACCTATATTAAAAAATTAAAAACAATTGTTTCACGAGTTATAGTATGCTGTGTATATTAGCAACCCAATGCAGTTGTGCAACTTTAACAATAAAGTATTTTTCTTTCACTCTAAATATAACTTTTATAAGTTAAATCAATAAGTACTTCAAGAAAGTTCATTAAAAAATCAATATTATATATTAATTTATTTGATTAATTATGAACATTATTGTCTTCATTTTATTTCGTCATTTATTAACAAAAACCATATTTTCTATAAATAAAACCCAGATATATATGAAAATCGAGGTATTTCACATAAATTTAAGATATTTCATGACACGAGATCATCGCTAAGATTGCATTTAAAACATAAAAGAAAAAAAAAACGGGACACGGGTTCTATCAAAGATATTTATTTTTTTTTTTAAGGTTAGGAATGGAAAGTGGTCCGTCCAGTCTCGTGTGGATAACTGAGTAATTACTCCAGTAAAAAAATAGCGGACTGGTAAAAAAAAAATAATCTTATAAGGAATTAAAAATTACCGTCCTCTTAAAAAGGGACCGAAAACCGCGGATCGCGAGCCACATTTAGCTTTTTGAGTATTTTAGCGCGTCTTCGATAATTTGGAAAGACACGGAAAAAATTTTAGTTATGTGGCAGTTAATGCGTTTTTTACTTCAAAAAGGAGTTATTTCTAAAGAAAACTAGTTCTTTAGGTCAATGATTTAGAAACGGATATTTATGGCGTTTTTCATGATTTTCTTATGAATGTTGAAATTTACGAAGAATATTTCTAAAACTAAATGAAGAAGTATAAATCTTAAATATTAAAAAAAAAAAAAGATTCAAAAGAAATTCCGACAAGCGGTTATTCAAGATCCTCTCAAAGGCAAAGTAAACGAATTATATTTTCATCCATGCGGAATTGAAATATCGGCTTTTGAATTGCAATTTCTAATCTTGGCTAATAAAATATATTGAACTAAAAATTTAAATGTCTTGCTACATTAATTGAGAACCAATAAAAAGATAAATTCGATTTGCTTTCAAATTAGATTCAATACTTTATGGTGTGCAATGAAAAATTCACAAAATAAAAGTAATCTTTTATGACTGCAAGATCTTGGCAGATTATAATGGGTTATTGCATTTGGCGTACTAGATATATATGGCCCGCCATACATGTGTGAACAAAATCAAAAATTAGTTTAGAAACCAACGAACCGAAGAAAACTTCGTTTCTACAAAACTTCTTAGAAAATGTAAGCACATTATTCTCACTCATTAAAATTCATTCAACTTAAATTTGAATGACTACTTAAAAATTATTCACATACATGTATACAATAATAATATTCTTTATTTAGTCTGGGACTTATCCCTTTAGAGTAATATTACAGGCGTCAAAATTAGGCTTTAGAGCCTTAGAGTAAAATAAAAAAAAAAAGTGAAATTATAAACTATAATAAAAATAATGAATTTGAAAAGATAAAAATGAACAACAATAATTAACATCATATATAAAATAAAATTAGAACAAATAAAATAAAACCATATGTCATATCATAAAAAATAAGGTGAGTAACTTCTGATAATAAATTTTAAAAAATGATAAAAAAAACAAATTCAATTAAACAAAAAATAATAAATAAGGTACAATGTCTGCTAATATACATATTTACAAATATAAACGAAAATCTGAAACACAAATACAGAAAATATAAAAACATCCAATCTACAACCTTTACTAAAAATTAAGATATAATAAATACATATGAATGAAATTATTAATGTTACATTATAATATAATCGCATAGGTTAAACATGTATCAGTCTGGCTGTTTTTACAAGCAGAGCATATTCTATTCCAGTTCTACCTTAAATAAATGTAATATTAGTTATAATAAATCATTTCTATAAGTATATGTAAAATAATATTTAGCTAACCAAGAGAAAATTCTGTGCCCATCTGACGTCATAGGTGCCAGCCAAATATACGCTGTACAAGCGATCATCATGGAAACGTTAAAAAAATTAGCGAGTTTTTAATAAAAATATTTTACACTTTTAAAAACATAGACCCTTAACTATAAAAAAAATCAACCTACTAGACAAATTTGAAAGAGTGATTCTGTGGGGGATCCAAGAACTATTTCGGCTCTACAAAGAAATTAGCACCTCTCATATTTACTACAATACTAGTACTACAAACAAAGACTAAAATTGCTAGGGCATGTTATGATGATGAGAGGGGATAGAATGGTAAGTAGTTCGTACAAGAATGTCCCGGATGGTGTACGTTCACCACGTGGTAGCCCGAAGAGCTGGTGGAAGAAAGGAATGGGACAGGATTCGGCAACCGAAGATTTCTGTTACCACTGCTACAGACAGAGAAAGATAGTTGACGGCTATTGAGCATACAAAAGGCAGCTTCATGCGCCTTTAATGGCGATAGAAGATAATTTTAAATATCTTATAATTAATTTGGAAAATAAGCGAATATGTTTGAAAATATCAATCTATTTACACTATATCATTTTATGGTTTTTTGTCACTCATTATTATCTTGCAGACGAGTCTTAAAAAAAAAATATATTTCAGAGATTTTTCAATTAATTTGATATATCCCTTGCTAAGAAAAGAGAGGACAAGAGGTTTTGCAGATGTGTAACAGATAGAAAAGAAACCTCCTAAGGATATTATAAAGGATGCGAAGGGAAAGAGACGTTGTGCTGCCATAAAGACGAGGAAGCTGACTATAGGTTCATTGTAGTTAGGAGATGGAAGTAAGGTAGCCGAGGACAGGACGAAGAGGGGGATCGTAATGGGAATATCTGGTCCATCATAGACCAAAGCGTCATCGAGTTTAGTAATTATATATATTGATTACAAATGTTCAGTAGCTCCGTTATGGAGAATGAAGGAAACTGGTGTTTAAGGGAAGCTTTGTAAATATAAATGAATAAGCAATTCCAAACAGAGGTGAACGGAGTAATACAGAGTTTACTTATAAAGGAGAACTATAAAGGAAACAGTAGTATTTTAGAATTGACCGTAAACACAAATTGTCTGAGAGGGTTGGACTATGTATGCAAAGAGTGGGGAAAGGATTGCCGTCAGCAAGAAGTTTGAAGAGGTCGTTGTTAACTATCAAATATGTAGAAAAAATAAACAGTAAGAAAATTAATGACACAACAAATTATTAATTTATAATAAATAATTGCCCATAGCACATTTTTTTTTTAATCATTTATTTATTGTTATTTACAAGTGTATAACATATATACAGCAAGTAAATTTGCTGTAGATGAGATAGTGACATGATACAAACATGTGGAGAATCTACCCATTGATAGAACTCCAATAACATTTCTAGAGGAGAAGATCCCAAGGCCATCTTTTTTTTAGACGCCTAGGAGGATTATTAGGTAATGGAGGAGAAGCCAGGTTAGATTTGGGTGGTTGGGAAGTTTTCCATGGAAGGAATGGTATCTGGTTTTGGCCAAATCGGCAACATATGGGACATTGAGGTCATGATGGATGACTTGATTTGTGACAAAGAATGGATTCGGGAGGAATTTGATGGTTTAGTGGAATCCCAAAGCTCAACCCCGTATATCCAGATAGGCCTTATAATAGTCATGTTGATCAGTCTTTTGTAATGGATTGTCAATTTAGACCGTTTGTCTAGTAAATACCGTGGCACAACTTAAACAAAAAAACCTTTCTTATCTTAAATCTTGTATTAGACGTATTACTTCATTTAACTCCATTTACTTCCTCTGGAACTTAAGGCATCCATGGGTGCTTTGCATTCGTTCTGACCAGGTTCGTCCCGTCATGGCAAGAATTGGGAAGGATTACACTCCCAATTCTGGCCATGACGCGCCAAACCTGGCCTAATTCCTGTGGACCTGAATCACATCTTTCTGACTTTTCCATTGGAGTTCCCCTGCATTGCAGTATTTTCTATTGCACAATCTGGTTTCCTCAGAGTGTGCCCTATTCATTTTTATTGTGTAGCCGAAACTTGGAAAGTCACGGAAAGCATCTCCCATCACCTTAAGAAAGACGGTGTATTAGACGGGTGTTACTTTCTCTACTAGGGGCCCGAAAGGACCCTACTTATCACAAAGTAATCCCAGTCTACAGTACCATCTCAAGAATTTGGTTCGACTAGTAACTAATGAAAATAAAGTAGATCTATTTATATAGATTTTCAAGCTCCTCTAAAATGGGATATAAAACAGTTTACACTTCCAACACAACATAAGTCTAAAGTTATAAAGATATAAGCAATATATCTTAAGATGTTAAGGCGTCACCTCAGCAAAACTAGAAGTGGCACCAGTTCGATTACGCCCAAGGACGTGTTTAAATTTATATCGTGCGGACCCACGGAATCTCAACCTTCCCACTCTTAGTGGACCTCAAAATGTTGACCACCATTTCATTCTCATAGCAAATAAAACTCTTTTTTAATATAGTTTTATTTTTATTTTTAAATAATACAAATCAATAATGTGTAATCAATAATATAAAATAATAATGATCAGGTAATATTATCGATGAAGCGAGCTGTACTGTATGATGAAGTAATCAATCTTGATCTTAAAGGCTGGGTAGGTCCCTTGAATGTACCCTTCTTCCATGAGCGTTCCAAGTCTAATTAGAGTTATAAATATGGAAAATCATTAAATCAATTAATTAATAAAAATTATTTTTATATTCTATATTTCGTTCCGGCTCTTCCCAACCCAAAAAGGCCGATGTGAAATAGCTATAACACGTATTAAAATTGATTTAAGCAATTCTAATTTCAAAAGTAAGCCGTTAGTTAGAGATTAAAGCGCTCATAATGGCCTATTCTATCCGTCAATTTGGGCTCTTACGAAGTCGTTCTTTTCTCGTTGCCACTCCAATTATGAGAGTGTTCCGAATCATCTCCACTCTGTCATGGTTTAATGAAAAGTGAATCGCTGGTTGGAAAAAAGGGAAGAAAAACTTAATCTGCTGTAGTGTGCTCCCAGGGCCCACCACTATTCACCGCTTAATGACTGTGTCGTTAGTCCACGGATTAATTGTCCTGTAGTTTCGAAGGCCGTACTTTGTAATGTTACGAATGTTCCTCATTAATATCTTGGTACGAATGAAGAGCTAAGAGTTTACGTAATAAGATAAACTAACAATAAAATATAATACGATTAAAAACATTATTATTAAATAGCATTCCCTAGAATAAACTGTTAAACAGAACCAAAGTGTAAAGAACTGAAATAAAATATTATCTACTCATGTTCATTAGTTCTCAATTAGCCTTTAATTTATTGGCATAATTAATTTATACGTTCAAAGGAAAAAATAATAAACAATCTGAATTATTTTTCTGGTTCCAATTTACTACTTATAAGGCACAATTAAAACTTAATTGAAAAAAAAGCAATATAAAAAAATATTATTTTTTTTTATTTTTATTCAGAAAACGTATTAACAAATGAAGTATCCTTATATTTATTGATTTATTTAATACCAGATCGGTCTGCGGGCCTTAATGTAAGAGGTACATTTATTATTTTTTTTTTTTTTAACAATTGATTATGAGGGGTACAGTCACATACAAAAGACACCTATAACTATATAAAATGTTATCAATTAAACAAATAATTAAGATAAAATAAATAGATTAAAATAATAATTCCTAATACAAGATAACAGTAAAGTTAATAACAAAAACAATAACATTTATTGATTTAAAAAAATAAATAATTGACTTCTAATGGAAAAAGTATTCTTATAGAAATTCAAATTTGCATACGATTTTATACCTGTTATTTTTCCAACCGTTCGTTAGTGAATTCATTTGCCCGTAAGAATTCGCCATCGTACTTCAAGCATTTATGCTGTTATTTGAGGGATGGCCGAAAATTTTCGAATTCTTACGGAAATTTGAATTCACTTGACAATTGAATTTGGCTCTTAATGATTGTTCGATTTTCCATACCGTTTATCCGAAAAAAAAAATTGTTTTAAAATATTGGTAAAACTGATTTCATATTTTATCCAAGGACTGGCTGATATGATATGTTCTACGAACATCGCTTGTGATTCCCGTTTACTATTCTCATTGACTCAAAACCATAAATAAATTTATATAAATTTACCAATACAATAATCTTACAAAGATCTACTAAGTTTCATTTAGAAATTCTCAAAAGCTTCGAGAAAAAAGTGGATGTTAATTGAGTCTTGAACATCTTGTGTATAAATGTTTTATTTAACTAATGGATCAATTATTTATATTTTAACATGAAAATGACTTTTAAATATATAGTTAATGACAACGCTGTCGGATGGTGTCTATGAATTAGGTGTCAAAATAAATTCGAAAACTACGAAATATGTGGTCAGTAGCAAATAAAATTTTTTTGGTACATAGAAAAAATTTTGTAAATGTTAGTTATATATTGATCAAAAAATTACCAAGTTCACGTGTATTATCCAAAACCCTAAAAGTAATAATTTAAGAAACCATTTCACTTCGTACTGTTCCTCACGGATGAGACACATTATCAAATAGTCGAAGACATTGGTCGAAAATAATTATACAGCTTTTCGTGTCACAGAGTCATTGTATTTTTACTCTCCTAAAATAAGCAGGATACAATTAGCGATCAAATTTGTAGTCCTATCAACTTATGTATTGGCCAATCCATAAGAATAGTAAACGGAAATTACAAGCCACGTTCGGCGAAACGGCTGAAACTCCTGAGAGGCGACATAAAACTTGAAGATAGGCTACTATTGACTTATTGCGTTAGCTGAATAGTCCAAGAGCTGGGGGGAGGACCGCCGGAATGGTAGTTATAAAAAGCTATAAAGGTTAGCCGCTAAAGACAGACAAGAGATTTGGGTACAATGACCTGGCAAGAGAGAGGGAGGTTTGTCCTTGAGACCAAGCAACCGCCATACCCACAGAAGACCGCAAAAGTAAAAAACATATTAAAAAAAAAAAAAGAAATAAGAAAGAAAAACAAACGAAAACCCTAAAGGATAAACAAGAAGAAAAACTAAAACAAACTGTAAAATTTAGTACGTGTCATTGGCTGAATTTGGAAGGGCGACAAAGGAGGTGTATTCGTTGGAGATTGTAGCAGTCCGCTTGGATTTGAATTTCAACCTCAGAATTAGTTGCCTCTTCGGTACAAGCATTCATGGACCAGTCTGTAGTGATTACACCCAAATCGCAAAGTATATTTTTTTCAATCATTTTATATGAGCTTGAAATAAACATTATCTACACAAGAGTGAAACAGTAGAATTTTTTTAAAAAAATAAATTCTAAACTGATAAAATACTGACTGATTTTTCTCGAGGTGTTAATGGTCTTCAAGGAAGAAAATTAAATACATTTAATTAATTAATATTAATCAAAATTTTATAAATTTAATTAACATTGACTGAAATTAAATGCATTTAATTAATATAATTAAAAAGTACCATTAGACTTACGAAAAATGCAGGGTGTAATTAAAATAAAAATTTTCAAGACTTGGTAATCTAGAAAATTGCACATTTGATGAAATATTTTATATTATCATTATTGTAATTATATATTTTTAAACTTCAATTATAAACGCATTATACAGGGTTCCCCACTTTGTATGTTCACCCTCCCAACTGTTAATTTTCTGACGTTCTCCAACGAACCTTAACATTCACGAAATTGGGAGTTTCCAATGGGATATTAATTTTTATTTATGTTTTTTTTTTTTTTTACTAAAACGCCAGTCAGATGGTGTTAATTATATTCTGGAACGATTTTGTCTTATAAGTTTCTGCGATTCTCTGCATCATTTGTACTCAAATCGTTAAAACCGGTAAAAAGAAATCGTTTGTGCTGTCTAGCGATTTACGCCGTGTGAACGCTTGGAATCAAAAGTATCCGGTATGACTTCGTATTTTCATCTTTCATTCAATCAGAATCCGTAAAGAAAATGAACCCATTCCAATGAAAATTTTTTTACAAACAAAAAATGTCAATAATAAGAAGTTATCACTATCTATGCAATTTAATAATGAGAATTCAGTAATTTAATTAGTTATACAAAATGAAATCAAAATTTGATAGGAGAGAGAAAGGTACTCCTGTATGTACTAATATTTATTTTTTAGGGAAATGAGGTCTTGAATTCAAAGCGTATTTTCGTTTTAAGTTGTCTTATAATTAACGTTTTGACATTTTTTTTTTTTTTTTTACTAATATCATGTTTCTTTTTAATACTATTTCATTTGTTTCAGTATTGTTAGACAAATGTTTTCAATAAATACACTATCCTGTTTGAATGATCATTTAATATCTTATATCTAAATTATTATTTATTTTAATTTAACTAACTAGTTGATTTCTTGATCTAAATTAACTATTTTAATAAGAAATAGGAAAAAAAATCTTCTCCAAAAAAAAATACACTTTTTTACATATTGTCTTGCATACATGGAGTAGGTAAATTTCATTTTTCAATGAAATAGAGACTTTTCAATTTTATTTTTAATGCATATAACTTATTTAAAAAATATAATTTTTTAGTGAGCGCGTTAAGTCGTGCTAGCAACAATTTCAAGGATATGGAAAAACGTATTTTTTTAAAACTTTTATGGAAATAATACTATAGAGTTGTAAGTACTCAACCATACT
>NW_027112661.1:202338-210985 GCF_000696795.3 Halyomorpha halys | reverse complement strand
TAAAAAAAAATGTGATATGAATTGTTAAATATATTATTTAATAAATAAATAAAAATTGCATTAATAGCCAGTAATAGTAAAAAACATATTGGATACATCAATTTTAAGGTATAATACTGAAAATATATATTGACTAGAATACCCCTACAAGAACTCTCTTACTATGCTTTCTTCTTCTCTTTAATTCATTCGAAATATTAGCGTATAAACAATATATTAAGAAAATCTAACACACACGTTTGGTAGAGCTACATACTTGATTATGATTATCTTTAATTAACAGTTTATTTAATAAGTAATTACGTTGATCCATTAGAAAATGTCACTACAGTTTTACAGTTAATATTCAGCTAACCATATTCCTGAATTCGTACTCTCTAAGACCTCATAGCAAGACCGTACATAAACGGATGTATTAACTTTTTAAAATGCTGAGGTAAAGAAAACTTCCAATTAGAATATATTATTATTCTATATTTTCTACTTGTACTACGTTTCGGGATTCACTCCATGCTCATTTACTATGAATCCTAATAATTGTTAATTTTATCAATATCTATCCTAAAATTTTGTCATTTATTTACATACAGTTTAAAAATCTTTACAACCAAGTTCAGGTCATCGAGGATATATTAGAGTTTTTTGTGAACGGACTAAGAATTTTCGGTACTGCGATTCTGAATAATTGGAGACTTGAAACAAGGAAATCGGTTGAGCCAGACTGATAATAATAGACTTATTAACCTGTAAAAAATAATTTTCGCAATATTTATTGATTTTGATATTGTCGTAAGTTCATTTAATTAGTTATGGCTGAGCTCCAACGAAAAAACATGTTATGTATGACGGTGAAATGGTAACTCATTTATACTAATCTTAATCCAGTTATTCTCCATGGAGTAGTTTAAGTATACTTTGAACACAACTGAATAAATGCAAAAGTGCAAGTCAGTTTAATACCAATTTTCTTCATATTACCCAGTGTTTTAAAGAACGAAGGAACACGTGTAAGTATTCTATGGTACACATGAAGTTGTTGAAGCCACTTAGAATGAGGTTTGACCAGTACCAAATAGGGCATTTGACGACATAGAAAAAAAATTCAAATAATGTTAATATTATTCCCATTAATTCAGAAACACAATGATATATGTTTTAATTAATAATGATACAGGATTAATTGGATTATTTCAATTTTAAAAACTAAAATTTTTATCAGTGTACCAACAAAAGAAAAACGCTAGCCGCCAAAATGGTTTCCTATGTGACGTAATTTAGAAATAAAAAACAACACTGATTTAGCGATTGATGCTTTTTAGCAGTTTTAAAATTATATACTTATTTATTTACATAATTATGTATTTACGTACATAATTTTAGTTATTTTAAGTAGTCTTTTAGAATAAATATAACCTCAAATAAACTTACAATATGTATCTTGCATTATAATTACATCGAAGTGGCCTTCACAATAATATAATCTATTAGATAAATATAAATTATATTCGATAGTAACGTTGGATCCCTTCTAGCCAGCTTTGACGTTTTGACACTTGGATAAAAAACTCTTGTGGAATCTTTATAGTAATATTTTTGCAATTAAATACTGCAAAGAGAACGATAAGGTATATATCTCATAGTAGATAATTGTTAAATAACAAAGAAAAATAAAAAAGTCAAAATAAATTGAAATAACACTCTCGTTGAGTAGATAACCCAAGTATATGTTTCTGTCGAAATGACGTCATGTCAAAACAACAATGGTGGCTGGTTTATATATCATTTTATACTATATTTTATTTTGCGCATAATAAAAACAAAAAATTAAATTTGAATGAGTAATTTGGGCTTTAAAAGCAATTAAAAAATAAAGACCTTCTACTGTCAACGTTTTTAAACCTCCCACATTTTTTTATAACTTTTACTTAAATGTTTTAAGAGTAAAAATTTAAGATTCGTCACTTCCCCATGAAAATACTTTTCTTTTGATACATCATTCATCAAAATCCATGGCTCTGGAACGATACTACCGTGTTATATATATGTATTACAGTTGATGAATAAAATTTAAGTAAAAATGATGAATATTTTAAGATCTCAGAGAAAAATAAGGACAGTTGAAAGAAAGGATTAAAAGATTTTTTTTAAATTAATTACATTTTCTCAAACAAGTATTTAAAAAATATAAACTAATAAAATACATCTTTTTATGTAAGTAAATAAAATAGATTTTATAATTCAATGAAGTAAACAAATTATGGATAAAGTATTTATTATTATGGCGGAAATACTGACCGCAGGAATCTTTTTTTACTCTATCTTTGTTATTTTTAGCTCATGGCTGAACAACAAAGCAATTAGCAATGCATTGCCGTTCCTAGTGCAATCTTAGGTAAATGCAAATATTTGTAACTGGGTTATATTTCTTAAATGTTTGAAATAATATTATCAATGGTGCCGATTTGTATTATTAGAAATCGGATTTTCGTGCCGTGAAAAATCATTAAACAAGCAGTAAAAACTCCAAAATGTGTATTATTGTGGATATAACACGAGTCACACAAAAATTAATTTTTGGAGAAGTTTGTCGGGGGGTGCGGTCAGCAAAGAACAACATAAACAAACAAAACCATTTTAGAGATTATCAAAATAAAAATGAAACTAAATAAAATTTTGTGATATTGATTGATAGATATAATTGTTTTTTAAAGTGATTCGACTTGGGCATAACAGCCTGTAATAGAAAACAAAATTAGTCATCACTTAATATCGATTTTAACGTATAATCATAAAAATATAATATTGTTGTTAATAATAAGTTAAATAAATGAATATTTTAAGGTTTCCTTGACAATGGCCTAAAGGCCGAAACGTCAAGGAGAAATTAAATTATTTGAGAGGATCGATTGAATGAAGTTTTTATTTTTAATTTATTGCGTCATTAATCAATGTTATTAATAATGCTTAATATGTCACGTGTAAAGTTTATTTAACCTTTTTTTGAAACAATTTCAACTCGCTAAATATTCACCAAGTTAAAGCAATACTGAAAACTGGAATATAAAATAGTTACTAGCCGCTAATTAGTCAAACGGATAATGGAGCGCACTCGAGGCCGAGTGGCAGGGCGGTTGAAAACAATAACAATAAACTATATTTATAGCAATGTTAATTACGCAGATCTTTTTTCATAATTACTCAAGATCACTAATTAATTCTTTTTCATTTTTACATCGTATTCGACTCATTATTCGTTGAATGCTTTTGCTCAAACCTCGTAGTTTTCTTTCCTAAACTTAATAATAACCTAATTTAATAAGAAAAAAATGAATCAAATAAGTAAATATTGGCATTAATACCCGTTTATAAAATAGAAAATTTGATTGAAACATTATATTTTATATATAAGAAGATGGTCAGGGTTTATTATTATTATATTTTATAATATTATAATAGAAACAATTCAATCCTAAAATATATAAATGAGCAAAATTTTCATACCAAAAATTCCTCCAAAATTCCTTTCTGTGTTTGACTGAGTCCAACTATCCTAAGAGCTCCTAAACGATGCCAAAGACAAAAAAGAAATAAGTAACAAATTTAAGGAATCTATTTTTATTAAAAAATGGTATGTTGTTAAAAATGTATTATTTTCATGCAATGGGAAAAAAAAACGAAAAAATATCAATTTAACTTTCTTTTTTTATTTTGTTCTTTTTGTTTTTCCAGTAAAAGTTGGAGGGCGCAAAGATGAAATTCTTAATGAGCGCCCCCTCTCACAAAAAAAAACAACATACCATTAAGTTCATTTTCAGAACATCTCTAAAATGTTCCTGGTAAATGCCTGTATAAAAAAAAACATTTAAAAACAAAAACCTTTAACACAAAAATATTTATTCGTGCCGAAGTTTCGACCTGAGTTTCAGGTCTGCATTGCAGCAGGCTAAACTGTCGAAGCTAAACGAGTTTAACCAGAATCTCTACCGAAAGTTCCCTAATGAAGACCTGAAACTCAGGTCGAAACGTCGGCACGAATAAATAATTTTTTGTTTATTCGTGATTTTTTGCTGGCTAAACTCCTTCTAAACTCTGTAAATAATTCAAAGTATACTTTTTTGTAGCTTTGAGTGTGTTATAAATGTGTAATTTTTTTCTTAATTTAATATATTTGGCTCAGAGAATTTTTCTCACTGGTGGTAAGACACCAACCCAGTGTGCACACAGAGCTTGTGTACGTCGGTTAAGGGGAATCTAAGGTCAATCGGGGGTCAACTCAGAGGCGGGACTCCAGCTGGTAGTTTTAGCGAATTACCATATCCTTTTAGAGTCCTTGCCAATATTTCACTGACCAACAAACATTGTGCCGTCTGTGGGGATGCTGATGTCGTATATATTCTTAAGATATGAATGGGGCTTCAAGGTTGGTAATTCGATAGGGGAAACCATGCGATTGCCGACAATTTATTGGAAATTTGGAAGATAAACAGTATCATTATAGGTAGGATAATTTAATTCAAACTTTATACTTCTCAACTTCAATTATTTACATATCCAGCCATTATTTAATTTATTTATGTCTGTAAATATAGTTAAATATCTTATTATTATCAATTATCCTTATACATGGTAAATAGTAAGATTTAAAAGTAAAAGAAAACAATCTATATCTCTCAAAAAGCATAAACATTAACCGATAAAATAAAGTTTTGTTGTGTGTATGTTTTAGGAAAGTTCAGTTCAGGTAAGTCTTTAGTTTTAATTTACAGATTTCTTGTAGCTTGTAACTTAAGGCAATATTATTATTTATATATTCCTTTATTACCAGATCGGTACCTGGTGGGTCCTACACGGTTACATTACCAATTAGAGTTGTTTTTAACAAGAATATATTGGGGGGGGGGATTAGACTCATAAAAAAAGACCCTCATATATAACTATTCATAATTTTATAATTATTGAATAATAACAATAAATTATTTTTTTAAATAATTAGCATTTCATATATTATGAGGTCACTTACACAATATTATTCGATACGACCAAATTAAGATGACTCTCCTGAATAATATATTTAATAAATAATAATAACAGATATATAATTGAATAATGAAAAAAACAAAACAAAAAAATATTTATAAATAACTAACTTATAGTAGTCATTAATAAATAACCGACTTATATAGATTAAGTTAAATCTGTCTGTTGCAGCAATCTGTAAGGAAGAACTATTACTAGACCAACGGTTATACAAGGAGATGATTTGGTCAGAATCACACTCGACCGCTAGATTTTTACCCAATTAAGGGTACCCACTTTATGAGGCTGAGTAGACCCCGAACCCACAGGACTGACTCACAGCTACAGTGAAACTAATTATCTTTCACAGCCGGATTCAAACCCGAGTTCTTAGAGTTCGTAGCAAAGTGCCTCACCACTGAGCTACCTGCTCTCAAGGCTTCTATATTAAAAAAAATAATTTGAGGACAAAAGGTAAATAAATAAAGAGTTCATAGCTGAGTCTTGTATTAGTATATGTGTGTCTTCAAAATGAAGTAGGATTTTCTTTTTTTTTCTCTTCTTTCATCAATCGATTACAATTGTAGTTCACAGTGTAATTGAGTATTTCTCATAAACCAAGGGGCATATATTGCAAGTTTTAGGACCTTATTTTTGAAATGACTGTATTTTTTTTTTTTTAACTCGCAATGTGAGTAATTTTTATTGTCAACTCTGTAACTGTAATTTAGGATAAAAGTAAATCTTTTAAAATTTCTCATCTTTACCAACATATGCAAGACGTTTCGGACTTCTTTCCATTATCTAATCCGCCATCCATAGAATATTACACGTTAAAAATGTTTATTATCAACAATATTACTTAATTAAATAACTCTTAAGTAAAATCATAAATATCTTTGTTTGAATTACAATATTGGAGAAAATCCATAAATATTTATTTATATTTTTACATATTTACCTCAATGTGTTTGTCATACATCAACCTTAATTATCTGAGATTTTATAATAAATGTTTTGTTAAGGTATCAGTGGATAGAATGCATTTTTAATTTCATCACTATAAAATTATTAAATTGTGTTTATTTTGATGTAATTAAAAATTAATTTTTTTTAATGAAGTTTTAATAACATGTCATGAAATATTAACAAATCTTGAAGGAGAACTATTTTTTTAAAAATAAATTTGATCCCATTTAAGTCTCAATACTCTTTATTATATCATCAACAGTCCAACGTTTTGAACAATCCGGCCATCCTCAAGGGCAATCCATAAAAAAACAGCACTTACTACACATATGATTCCAAACAAACAATAATACTACTGATAAATCATCACAATCCAAATACAAATTTAGAACCACATAAATTTAAAATAACTCTATGCAGGCCACTCTGTGCAGGTCAATAACTTCTGTCCAAAACCACCCCATGAGACATCAAAACATTAGGGAATCAAATAAATTCATCAACAAGAAATCCTTAGCCCATAATAATGAAGTTTTAATAAGATGTCATGATATATTAAAAAATCTTGAAGGTAATTTTTTTTTTTTTATTAAATGACAAGATAACGGCAAGGTTTAGGGAAGTAGAAAGCTTCATCATGCGTACGCGATAAGCATCATAGACAACCTTCCAAACAATAATTGCTGGTCGATTCGATGAGAAGCATATGAACCGCTAGAGTTTGTGCTATGCCTCCTGATTAAGAGTTAGTATGCAAGAAGGCAAGGAGGCAAACAATGGCTTCTTATTTCCAACACCAATCACCGATATTAAAAATTCAAATTGAATATAAATTAAATTTGAGGGATGGAATCCGTGATTTATCTGTATTCGTTTTGCTTCGTTACTTTCCTCTCTCTTACCTTCCTGATAGTGTATGAATAAATTGAATCCTAAGGATTTAAACCTAAGGGGTTGGACCCGGGAAAGGGGTAAATTAAGTTCCAGAAAATAATCAATTAACAATTATAATAAATTGCATACTGGATATTTCAATTTTATTGAAAATGTAGTGAATATGAGGTAAGCCATTATTTAAAACATATGTAAACTCATAAATATCAAAAACTGACTGCCACATCCAAGACGACACATGTGGAAAAGTCTGAAAAGGATCTGAATGAGAGATCTGGGACGCCCATAAACAAATGCATTGTTGTTAAAGAATACTTGCGCCATTTTCTTACGAGCCCATAAAAATTCATACTGCATTATATTGTATACGACTAAATTATTTTGTTTATTCAACAGTATTCCTTCAAAATTAGTATGACTGTTATCATTTATTTCCTAGAACAAATTTTTAAAATTTATTTTGGATAAATCTAAGGCAATTAGCTTTAAGATAAGTTGTTGTTGTTCGTTAGAGCGTAAAAAACCAATGGTCATCAACTCTCATGTTTCCTATTTTATTTTCTTAAATTAATTGCATCCCAAACACTCCAATCCCATATAACAGTCCTTGAAGATTGGTGTCGTAATTGGACAATTAAAATAAATCCCAACAAATCCCATCAAGTCATCTTTACTCTTCGTCGTAAACATTCGTTGCTCTTACCCCTGCCGAACAGATCCGCTACCTTGGACTATATCTGGACAAACGACTAACCTGGAATCCTCAAACAAGACTGAAAAGACAGAAAACTGCAAATAATTTTGGACTACCACAGCGCTTACTAGACAAACGGTCTAAACTACCAATTCATTACAAAAGACTAATAAGGCCAATCTGGACATACGGAGTTGAGCTTTGGGGCTCCACTAAACCTTCGAAACACTCTCGTATGCAATCCTTACTTAAAATTCTCAACGTACCTTACTTTGTCACTAATAAAATCATACATAAAGACCTTAATGTTCCCTATGTAACCGATCTAGCCCGAACCAGATACCATTTCTTCCATTCTAAACACCCTAACCACCCAAACCCACTAGTTTCTAATCTTGCGTCCTCATTCATTCCCGACAATCCACCGAGGTGCCTAAAAAGAAGATGGCCACGAGACCTGCTAGTGTAAAAACGTTATTAGAGTGCTACCAATGGGTTGTTTTCTAAACGCCTGTTTGACTCTATTATAACTGAGATCAAATTTACTGAATGTATTATAATGTACAGTTGTAAATTTCAATAGATATATTAAAAAATAATTTTATACCTTTGATATTTCAATTTTTTTTTTTATGATGATTTTTATTTATTCTTAAGTCATGTTATTTATTTTATTACAATCACAAGGTTATGATCTCTTCAAATTTGAGACGGTTAATTATTTTTATGTGATATTTAAATGTGTTTCGATTTACGGTTTAAATCTTGTTTAACAGGTTATACCTTCTTTAAAAAGTTAATGCAAATTTAATGTCTTTTTCATCATTCAGGGCCACTGATACACCTGGCCCACTCCTTATGTACTAAAATCAGAAATAACATTCCTGGTACATTTGGCTGACTATACGTACTACGAGCTATGTCAGCTGACTATTACAATATGATTATGGCTGACAATGTGTACTTCTTATTGATCATATATGAATGAGTTATATATGTAAGACCTATTATCAATCTAGCTAATGGAACGATTTGATTTGTTAAATGGTTTAGTTGTTTTTTTAATAGTTTTTA
>NW_027112661.1:200636-202288 GCF_000696795.3 Halyomorpha halys | reverse complement strand
TTTGTCTTTGTGAGATGATAATCAATATTATACAAGTGAAGAGAGAAAAATAACTAAAATAAGATACTGACAAAGTTTAAATATCTTTTTTTTTGTTAAAGTGCTAACAACTGGTGCATTTACCTCCCACATCTTTAATTTAACTATCATCGGAGAGATGAACATGTCTCATAGTATGTTTTGAGACATAGGTATACCGATAATACTTTGATTTTTTTTATACATAAGAACAACTTTATAGTTCACAGTTGCTTTCCACTATATTTATATGTTTATTTTAATTTTCTCTTAAAATTTTATTTATTCTCAAAATCTAATTATTATTTGACTAATTTTGTATCCATTGAAAAAGCCCTTCATTCGAAATAAGATCCCAATCCATGCGTAAATGATTTAAATTCAGTATTTATATGGCCCTAAAAATCGTAGTAACATAAAATAAAATGCGAGAAATAAACAAAAAAGCTTAAAGTTATACTTTTAGTTAAACTTTAGGTAATCCTCTAGGGCGTGCTCAAATATTTGTTTCCATTCCTTGCTCAGGGATTCATAAAAAGTGGAGATTTAGAAGATTGCACGGTATTTCGCATTCTGTGTTCATCGTGGATGTTTCAACCCCGACCGTTGTGTATATCTTAAAATACTAACGGTAAATACAGTAGGGTCTTGTATTGAAACAAGCGGTTTTTTTTAAAGAACAATTTAAAATTTAGTAACTTGAAGTTAAAATACTTTATTTTTGAGATTTTTTATTTAAGTTTCACTGTAAACTAAGTTGATAAAAGTGAAATATGGATATAAAAGAAAAAGTGACAATTTCGCATACTGTTTGTTGTGGAGTATTTTAAAAACTTATTGTTTAAAAAATCCACCTAATCCACAATAATGTTTTCTATAACAATATGTTTATATTATAAACATACTCATTACTATAATGGTTTAGTGAACTTGTTAGGTTTCAAGCGCCTGTACCGTTTTTATGGCGAATCCTTTATTTTCCTTCTAATAAAGGTAGATCCTTTAGTTTCTAAAATCTTAAAATCTTGTCCTTTGAATGAAAGCCGAAAATTATTCCTCTTCGACAAAAATTAATAAAGACGACATTTTTGTAAATCATTACTTTATGTTGCTTTCTATAGTGAAATAAACAATAAGCAATAATTTGTTCGTCCTAATTAACTTGTTGATAAAAACCCATTCAGTACTCTTAACAAAGTTTCGGGGCCTATAATCCCATCAGTTCATAAAATTCCTATAAATATGCCATTATATTATTTTTTTAATCAATTATCTTGTAATTATTTAAAATATTTTAAAACATTATCTTATCAGTCAGTTATTTATTATTATTTTATTTTTATACCAGATCGGCCTGGTGGGCCTTACATGGTTGATATAATTTATATTATATTTTTTTTTTAACAGTTGATTATGAGGGGGTATAGTCATACAAATTACACCCCTAACTATATAAAATGTTCTTATTAAAAGAAAAAAAATGATAATAAAATAAATAGATAAGAATAATGCTTCTTAATAAAAGAGGAATGTAAAATTAATAACAAAAAATAATGATATTGGTACACTTAAATAAAACAAACAATTTTCTTCTAATAGTAAAAAGAAACAAGTTAATTTGAAAAAGGGAAGAG
>NW_027112661.1:197337-200251 GCF_000696795.3 Halyomorpha halys | reverse complement strand
TTTCTGGTTTTAGTTTGGAATTTCTGTTTAGGATAGGATATAGCATTGCTAACCTTGCATAAGTTTGAGTTAGTTTATCAGTCAGTTAACAAACACTAAACGTTCGAGGGGTAGGCCCAAACGTAGATGGGAGGATTGCGTTAAAACTGATTTAGTAGATTTGGCTTTGGAAAGGCGTCTCCGGACAGATCTATATAGAGAACGATTGGTGTTATCGGTATTAAACCTTCGGGTTCGCTAAGTCTTTATTATTATTATTTTTATATTATAAATATGTTACATAATGTATTATTATTTCTCTCATTCCAGCACCGAATCTCACATCTAAACCTCAATTATATAAGTATTAGCTCTTAGTATATATAATGTTAAAAAATTAATATAAACATCAGTAACATGAGAACTGCTTCATAAGATTCATCTTAAATATTTTCTGACTTTCTCATATCTCTCACTGACTCCAAGCAAATCTCTGGGACTCTGTTTTAATATTCGATGACAATACGTTCATAAAACAATCCTTAAGAATAAACGAATCTAATGGCGAATTTACAGGAATTATATGACCTGGCGATGGAAGAAAAGGACCCGAAATCATTTTTAAGAGTAATAAATGTGTTTTTATCAACAACCTGATCAGGAAGAATAAAAACCTAAACATAAAAAAAAAAAAAATTAACCAATACTTCCTATTAGTTAAATCAAGTATAAAATAATAATGCTACTCTTAATTAAAAAAAAAATTATAACAATTTATTCGTATAACAAACGTTTAATAGTTTATTTCTGATAATTAGACGATAATAGATTCAGGAAAATATTTCTTTAGCCTTGTTCATGATATAATTTTTTTTAAATATGCTTTTTCCTTTTTTGTAAAGTTATATTTTAAACAGAAATCTCTTCCCTCAAAATCTAAATGCTTTGGCTTTGTTGCTGGCGCCCACGTAAGATTCAACGTCAAAATCACAACGAATTTGTCTCATTCTCAATTCCACTTTACCATACCGGTTATGTAAATGAATTCCCTTCTGATTTTATTTTTATTTTTTGTTATTTTATCTTAGCTTTACTTTCTGTTTTTATGAGTTTCCTTCTGTATTTATATGTCATACTGTGTCCCTCAGTTTCCCTTCTTGACACAAATGTGTTCCACAATTCATATCAAGATAAGTTTAGTGTTAGTCGTCATGAGGCCGAACATTTGCAATAATCTTTGGAATAATCAGGTGAATCGAAAAAAACTGCTAAAACAAAAGAATTAAAAAAAATAATAATAATACTGATCAACTTTCATAGAATAAATAAATTATAATATAATAGTTTAATTTAGTTTCACACAGAAATTGTGTACTCAAAAATATCTTTAATGTAACCATACCAGCGCTGCTTTCGGTGCAATTATTGGATTATTGCAATCGGGTTCACTCAGCCTTAAAGATGTAATTGAATAGGTGTCTCAATAGAAAGTAGCGTATACGAAAAATTCAGGTGATAGTGAACCATACACCGACAGAGATTACTGATTATGGCTCATAAATTTTAATTGTTTTTGAATACCGGAATAGAAAGATTTTCAAAAGTGTTCAGGTTAACTTTTACTCCACTACTTAAATTTTATAAATATATACTAATTAAATTCCCAACTCAATTTCCTCTTTTTACTTTCCGTTATTTATCATTCACTTAACCCTAATAACCTTAAACTATGCCCCACTAAATTTTTACAAATGTAATTAAATAATATAAGAATATTTATGTAAGTTGCTAGCAAAGGTAATTCCTATCTACTGCAGTGGTAACCTCTTTGGATTAGAGATAATAGTGTGTCTTCTGTCAATTTACATTTTCACTTTTGCAAGTATCTCACTATTTCTTCACATAACTTTCTGTTCTATAACTAATCACCTTGTATTAATAGCAATTAACTTGTACAATATTGTAATAATATCTACCATTCTAATTTATTAATGTTTTCTTTTTAACCAGAGGTCTTTAGGTTAGTTTTATTTTGTAGTATTATGTATCCAATTTGTATCTTTTAGTTTTCATTTATTTTCTTCTTAATTTTTTTTTTTTTTTTGCTTTTTATTGTTTCATTCAACATCAAAAATAATAAAACTTCTTTGATAGATAAAAATCTATCAAAGAAGTTTTATTATTTTTACCAAGCATTTTATCATTTTTCTGTAGTTTCTTTATCTTTTATATTTTCTTCTATTTATATATTCTTTACCATTCATTTATATACTTAGTGTTGTTTACTCTATATTCTATTTTTATTAACCATATAATAGTGCATGTTCACATTTTCCTTTCTGTCTCTTTCACCTATTATTTCATATATTAATTTTTTTTTAATCTATTTTCAGGAGTATTTAAATCTTTTTATTTCTATTTCTCTTTTTACCCTTCATCAACACAGTATTTAAAAATCTGAATTATTTATCCGTAGAACCCAGCTTTTTCTGGGCATATTGTAAGGTTGTTGCTAGGACAACCAGGCAGTGGCCCCAAAAAAACGTTTGACGCTTTTTTATTTATTTTTTTATTTTAATAAATAGTTCAGCTCAAATAAGTTTTACATGAGATTAAATACAAAATTTTAAAAAATATATAATTAAAGAAGTTATCGTAGATTTATGAAAGTCAAAGAAAACTTTAATCGGAGACGGATACCATTAATTTCTATGACTGTTTTTCATTTAATTGTCTATTTTATGTTTTTCAATATCATGGTCATTAAATAATTAATGGATGACAAAGAAGCTTATTTTGTACGAAACACGAAATACCGTACGTCCATAAAATTGGCGAAACCCGTTACTGTCTATACCTTAAGAGGTGATACTACCATCCCATTCTCTTGTCCTCAATCCTTTCTATTCG
This sequence comes from Halyomorpha halys, assembly GCF_000696795.3. Taxonomy (NCBI): domain Eukaryota; kingdom Metazoa; phylum Arthropoda; class Insecta; order Hemiptera; family Pentatomidae; genus Halyomorpha; species Halyomorpha halys. The sequence goes on along the minus strand of NW_027112661.1, from coordinate 197,362 downwards.
TCTAACGTTCTTAAGCCATGATCAA
>NW_027112661.1:190522-197287 GCF_000696795.3 Halyomorpha halys | reverse complement strand
TGTAATATAATAAATAAGGAGTAAAATAATATTATATTTCAAAAAATCTTGTAGTTCTAAAATTGAAAACTTTAGGTTATACATGTATATAGGTTATATATGTATATATATTGATGGATATAGCCAACTGTAGTATACTTTATGGATAGATCAGAACTCGTTTAATGTTTTAATTCTATGTACCAAGATTGACAATAATTGACCGTACTTCACAACTTACCGAAGGTTCAAATTTATCTCTTACCTACTTAGTTTTTGGAGGAAAATTGACCAAATAGTATGCGAGAAAAGTACAATTTTAGCCGTTTGAAATAGGTTCCCAGATTTTAAATTTCCCAATTTTCTTAGGTTTTCAAATTATTACGGGTGATGACATCTATAACCTCTCCCTAACTAGGTCCTAGAAAATGAGTTATGAAAATTAGAAATTTAAAATTAAATGACAAATACTTTTTGTATTTCTCTTAATGATTCAATATTCATTCATCAAATATATATATACTCGAATATCTCTAAAGATAAAATAATGAGAAGCATTAAAATCAGAAAATATATATTTGCAAATCAATACATATGAATATAAATATTGCTTTGCTTGAATAGTGGCACATCTTACAGACATTTTTATAATTTTATTTTGAAATTTACGTGTTCCAAAGATATCATTGCAGACAGAGGCTTCTTTCTCCACAGTGGTCCCTCCATATAATTTCCCGGAGCTAGGGTTGTTAACAATTAACCCCCGATTACGGTACAATTAATGCAGATGGTCAAAGATGAAATAAAAAACAACGTTTTTTTTTTAATATATAAATTGAATGTCTGTTTAGCTATCATTTTGAAAAGCCCTGATAAAGCCCTACAAACGTCGGATAATAAATAGTTGAATACTATTTTCTTCTTTCTGACCGCAACCCTGACCATCTTCTTCATTTTTTTTTTATAATGTGCCACTATTCGAGCAAATAAGCAATATATAATATATAGAAGGAGGTGGATAAATAAATGAAGCTAAATAAAGATGGGTAAGGAATTCTAAAACGATGCAGCACACACAATAAAGGATTTTTTTTTTATTTAACGCAGTTTTATAAGAGTGAATGGAAATAATTTGGTATGTTAAGATTTCATACTTAATTTATAGTTGGAGGAAGATAAGGTAAAGGTAACAAGAACAAAGGAAATTTTGTTTTTTGTTCATACGATAAGTTGATCGGTACGTCTCTCCAGAAGTGGCATTGCACTGAGATGAATAGTTAAATTTTGCCAGCTTAGCAATAATTTTCGAAAATATACTTCTTTTTTTTTTAATTTTAAAAAATACTGAGTTTCCTTTCGAAAATTTATTGCCAAATAAGGGTACCTAAATAAATATAAAGTTATGGTGTTTAGTTTAAACAAGTTATAAATGATAACATAGGTTTTTTATTTTTTTTAGTACCCCTTTCCTGGTCATTTTTGACATACTGGGGGTTATCTAGAGGTAACCGGTAGGAGGGTCAAGTAATCATTTCGTGGGGCCACCACGAAATGAAAGTGAACCCCTTAAGCCAGGTTCAAACCGGCACCGCCTGACAAGTAGACGGTCTGCTTAAACCGGCTAAACTGGGTTTTCTTCCATCGCGTACAGATTTTTCGCGAATTCGTGATATATAATAACAACAATTAATAAAATTTATCACAGCTTAATCGACCAAGGGCGGTAAATATACCAAATGTGATACATTGGACTTAAATGTAGGACAAAGTATTTATAATAGATTAAATAAATCCGGGTGACCTTTTGTTTCCTTTAAATCCAGAAAATGTATTCTTTGCTGTTATTATTAATTAATAGACGCAAATTATAAAGATTTGAGTAGTGATGAAGTTGATTTAGGAAAATTTGCAAACAAATTTACTCCCTCCGACAAGATTTTTATGCTGATACTACATCTCACAAATTTGTGAAAAATCTGAACGTGATGGAAGATAACGGAGTTCATTTTTGGTTTCAGCACCCCAGAAAACATATAGATAAGCTGAAATTTCAAAACTTTTTTTTTGTAGACCTGTGTTATTTTATTGTTTTTAGCCTTTTTTTGTAAGAGTAGGGTTGCTAATGAAAAAACAAATAAGATGATAGTAATTAGTTTGATCCCCATCTGTTCTAATAGATTGGCGGTGCACAGTAACGCTGCGATAAGGGCAGACCTTGTCAAAGAAATAACATCATGCATCATCGAAGATGGAGTGTTCGTAATAGTGTTGTTTCCCTGAAGGCCGGTATTAGCATAGAGTTGAACAACCTCAAAAAGCAATGACTTTTCGCATGAGAGTATTCTGAGGGAAATAGATAGTTTTTATAGGAAAACTACCTAAGAACATATTTATAGAAACATGGTACTTTCGGGTTTTATGATAACATACACATGGAAAACATAAATAATGTTGGAATATTGTCAAGGATTTCTACGGAACACTGATTGAACATTTCTTGTTGGTGTTCACTCTGAGGTCATCGCGCACCGCTAATGACTTTGAACTGCATGTCCCATTATGTCTGAAGTGGTTATGTGTCTTGGTGATCATCAATGTTTGAGTTCGCAATAATAGGTCATTGACAGGCATATAGCTTGTACTACATTTATATCAGAAAAAAAAAATTTACAAAGTTCCAGTACCACCATTAAAAAAATATAAATATATAATTTGCTTTATCGGTTTTTTTTTATTATTAGATCGGTCTAGTGGGCCTTACATAGTTATTATAACTTTTAACAATTAATAATGTGGGAGTTGGTTCAGCCTCATGCAAAAAAGAGACCATTAACAATTAACAATATAATAATTATTGACTAATTTGAATTAATGAAAATTAAGTAGTAATACAAAAATGCTATATCCAAGAAATAATAATAAATATTTAATTTTGGAATGAAAAAACAAAAAAGTATTCATGTTTTTGGAGCCGCTTCCAAGTGGTTTAGTCCAATGTCAATTCAGTTCGACTATTCCTGTCTTGTCTGGAAGGCCTCTCTGGCTTCGTCTTCTTCGGCCTCCCCTACTCGCTTAGGATGACCATACCATCTATGTCTGTGGCTCCTATATAGTATTCTCCACTGTATTTACATCCATTTATCCTCATTTCACTTCGCCTTTAATCTTATCTTTTCTGGTACATCCTTGTACCTTCCTATGACACCTCATTTTCATATCTTGCAGCATTTTCTTGTTCTAGGTGTTAAAAACGATCATTTGGATGAATAAATGTGTGTGTTTTTGGATGTTTCCTTTTTAATGAGAAATCTCCCTTTTATAACATTGGACAGTATTCCTGCTGCACTTAATTTGTCTATCACTTCTCTTCCAATATACCAATTTAAATACAACTCAGGGTATTTGAAGATTTTCACTTGCTCTATTCCCTAGCCCTTATCACTAGCATATGTCTTCGGAAATTCTTCTCAACCCTCATGACCTTTATATCACCAGGTCATAAATAATTATATTTGTTTTACTTAATTCCTCCTGTAGAATTCTAATATTATATTGCAGGTCGAAGTCTATATTTGTAAGCATCACCATATCGTCAGCTAAAGCAAGTAGAGAGAATGTAACGGGGATCAAATCCAAGGTGGAATTTCCTCATTCTTTCCCTTGCTTCTATCAATGCCGCATCCAGAACCGAAACGAATAGATATGCACTCACAATGCAACCCTGTCGTATTCCTGACTTCGTTACGGTCGACCTGTTGTTGGAGAACCTCACTGTTTTAAATCGTACGATATCCACAATATCCACTAACGACCGTAATGAAATCTTTATGACTTCTTCCACGGCCGTTCCATTGCTATTATGGCTTCAGAAGTCTGTGGAAAAATTCTTTTATTATTCAATTTGAAGTTGATTTTCATTTCTTTCAATTTGTCATGAAGCGCTCATTGAATAAGGTGCTGTACTCCCGATATAATTACGTATTCTGCTGTATCATCCACGGATCAACCTTGGGGTCGGCAGACCCTCTTGCAGTACGTCCAACTTCTAAAAGATTGGTACACATTAATTGGGGAAAAAACAACTGGCATTTAAGCGCGGTTTCTGACCAAATCACCTCCTTCCACATCCGTTGGTTTAGAAATAGAACTTCATTACAAAATACTGAACCCAAGACTTTTTTTTTTAATTTTTAAATACAAGAAAATGGCTACACTAAATATAAAAACATTTGCCTTTTGCATTTCATTACGCCAACAGAGATATGCTGGGTTATGTTAAAAAGAAACATCCGCTTTACATGGTCGATAATTTTGTTCAGAACATTTAGAGCTATTAGAATTACCGAAAGAAGATAAATTAAATTGGACAATGGGTCGAAAATAATACTATATTATGACCAGCGACATGTCTATAATTTCGGGTTTTGTGTATTTATATATTTTTTTTACTATAATTGAAATGTTCATATTTTTTAATTAAACTTAATGATCATTAGAGTGCTACCAATGAGTAGTTTCACTACACGCCTGTAACACTCCATTTTAACTAAGATCAAATTTACTAAATGTATTATATAATATACAGTTGTAAATTTCAATAATGATATTTAAAAAAATAAATAAATAAAAAAAAGTTTAATGTTAGTTTTATAATTGAAATAATGAAAAGATTAAATCAATTTAAAGAAGGATAAAAAGCTAAAAAAAATTAAAAAAAAAAAGTATAAGGGAAGAAATAATAAATAATAAAAAGTAAAAACATAAATCATGTATAACTTTAGTGCATAATACATAAATTTTTATAATGTGACAATTTAAAAATAACTGTGACTATTTATATTAATAGGAATAAAAAAAAAATTGTGCTTTACCAGTCGTAAGTATTCTGTGTATAAGGTAACCCAATGAAGTTGGGCAGCATAAAATTTTTAATGAAGTGTTTTTCTCTCTCCCTCTTCTTTTTGCTATACTTCTCTAAATATATTTTCTCTCTTGACCCAATAGATTTCGTTTCTTTAAGAAATATAAAATAAAATTTATCTACTAAATAAATTTTTGAAATTTTAAACATAGTAATAATAATAAAAAAATCAATGGGTTAGTCTAAATATCAAAGATACTTTAAATACCCACAAGTATTCCTATATAACTTCCTTCTGACTCATGCGTTAAGTTCATAACTATATACAGAGTATGTGTAGAGTTATCTTAGAGTAATGCACTGTCTTTGGAAAGACTATTGATGTGAGATATGCGGTCTCTGGTCTGGATTAATGTGATCAATAGCAATAATAATTTTTTGTATATCTTCTGAATTTATGATTTAAATAATTGATTTAGTCACAATGGATAGATGGTATGTGTTGCTGAGGTTGTAACATGCCTCATTGAGCTTGAATGGTCCCACTAGACCGCGTGACACGCGCAGGGTTCTGGTGACTTGCAAGTCTCTTCTACCTGCCTCGCCTCCTTCACCCCCCCTCCCCCCATCACCACTTCGGGTACTTAAGTATCCTCCTCTAATAGCCGAGATTGACTTGGTAGACCTGGGGAATTAGAAGCCTACCATTCACATCCTTCACTACATTAACCTAATCTCTCACCAAATGCAGTGGGATAAAATCTTCAGGTTTGACTCAGTCTGATAATAATATTGGAGAATTGACAAATATTCTAATGCCGCACTCCTCTTATAATAAAGTTCCAATTAATAGATGTGCAAGTATTGTGAATATAAACAATAAGGTGCCGTGTATGGACATAGAAGATATCTCTATGACCTGAGTGGATCTTTGAATTAGAATTCAACCAAACTCGGAGGTGAATTGATATGTACCATCATAATTGGTCCGGATAACTAAATAAAATAAATAGTTTAAATGGTTTAAAATAAAATGTGAAATCTTTCTATTAACTTACTTCTTTTAATATAACTGAAATTATTTATAAAAAAATTATATTAATTGTTTCCTATTTCTGACTTGATATATTAAAATTCAACTAGAATATGCGTATAGAAATCAAAATTTATAAATTCGAAACTATTTTTTCCTATCGACCTTAAAAAAAAAAAAAATTATAAATAAATAAATCTTTATAACCCATGAAGAGTCGGGAGGTGCAATACTTTCTAAGGAATTACTGTTACTAGAACAACGGTCGTACTAAGAGGTGATTTGGTTTGAATTACGCTCAACCGCCAGATTTTTACTTACTTCATCGATTAAGGGTACCCACTTCATGAGACTGGATGGACCCCGGAGGCCTCCCGGGCTGTCTCAAGGCTACAGTGAAACAGAAAATCATTATCTGCCACAGCTGGATTCTAACCCGAGTCCTCTCATTTAGTACCACCTCTGAGCTAACCGCTCCCATCCTATCGCCATTATTCATTATAATTAAAATTGCCGAGATATAAAATTGATTTTATTTATTAATCGCTTCAGGTTACTATTGGTAGCTAAATAAGATAAGTTAGATAAACGTTTAATAATTAACAATATAAAAGTCCGAAACGGCAGAGAAGATGAAATTAAGGTATTAAAAGTATGAAGGTATAATTAAAAATTTTCTTAAAAATATAGATTTAATTATACATACGTGTATTTTTATGTCGCAATGAACTAATAATTTTTTTTTCTGTGTGTGTGTAAACATATGCATTATAGCCAATATTTTATAGCCATAAGTCTTTAATTAAATATAAAAAACTATTATGCATTTCGAATTAAAAACATAAGTATCAGCATTAAAATTTATATTCGAAGTTTATAATTATACTATCAT
>NW_027112661.1:182789-190177 GCF_000696795.3 Halyomorpha halys | reverse complement strand
TAATGCATTCATTTCATTCTAGAACACATGAATTTATTAAAATTCACAAATTCAAATTCAAATTATTATTACACATAAAATTATCAAATTTTATCTAAAAATCAACTAATCATTTTATTTATAGTTTTATGCCTTTATCCAATTTATCTTTTCTATGAGTAATGCTTATTGTAAACTTATCTTACTCTTTACATCGACATTAATAAACATGATTTATTATGAAAAAAAATTAAAGAATAAAGATAACTGGTCATCTGCAGAATAGACTTGAGTAGTAGCTATATTTTGTATTTATTTATTGAGTCATAAATAATTCTGTAATAATAAGTTACAGAATCATTATTATTAATAAAATATCCTAACTGTCTATAATAATTCAATAGAAATAAACTTTTACAGACGGATGTGATGTTTTTAATAATGGTGACTTACAGAGAGGTTTTGAAGGTAAATTGATTTGGCATAGACAGGAAAATTTACTTCTGTAATTCGTGTTAACGAATATTACTTAAACATAACACCGTATATACCACATATATGATTAACTAATTATATACCATATTAACACACCATGCATCATTTATTTTTCGCTTAATGCTTTATTCCCTTGAGTCAAATGACGTGACATTATAGAAACCAATTATCTACCTGTACATGAATTGATTTTTTTTTAAATCAATTTTATTTGCTTGATAGTTTTATATGCTAGATTAATTAAAATTAATAATGTGGGTAGAAAAAAAAATGGTGTTATATAAAGTAAGAAGTAGAAAAATTTAATTTAAAAAAAAAAATAATTTTAGGCACATTGAAAGAAGTAGGTTGATACCAAGATTTCACATTTTATTTTAAACTTAGCTGAAAATATTTATTTATTTTTTATTATCGGAACCTACGATGGTCCATATCCATAAAATGGTTAATGTCGATAGGGAAATAAATAATTTTGAATTTTTGAAATTTCTATATGCATTATAACATTACTATTACAGTAAAAATGGCCAATATTATAATTAAAAATAATTATTGATAATTAGAAAATGACTTTATACATGAATTTCTTTTAATATTTCGTATATTCATATGATCATTTTATAGATTAGAATTAATTGACTTAAAACATGACTAATGGTGACATGAACAAATCATTCTTTTATCCTATAATTAGTAAATTCAAGTATTTAAATTATTTCAGTGATGTGTTAAGCGTAATTCGTAATTAGGCTGATGAACGTATGAAATTCAGGGCGAAACGTCGCCACAAAAAATTCCACGTCGATTTCGACAATTACAGCACTTACTAAACAAACGGTCTAAACTTTCAATTTATTACAAAAGACTGTTCTACCTGACAATAATAAAACCTATCTAGACATACGGAGTTGAGCTTTGGGGCTCCACTAAACCTTCGAATTCCTCTCGTATCTAATACTTACTTAAAATCCTCAATGCTCCTAACTTTGTCACTAATAATATCATACATAAAGACCTTAATGTTCCTTGTGTAACCGATCTAGCCCGAACCAGATATCAATCCTTCCATCAACTCCAAAACCACTCAAACCCATTAGTTTCTAACCTTGCTTCCTCTTTCATTCCGGACAATCCTTCGAGTCGTCTGAAAAGAAGATGGCTTCGAAACCTTGTATTGCAAAAATGTTTTTAGAGTGCTACCAATGGGTAGTTACTCTACATGATTGTATCATACCATTATGATATTACTTCAAATTTACGTATTTGATGTATTTTATGTAAAGTTGTAAATATCAATAAATAAATTTAAAACAATTAAAAAAAATATTTTATAGAAATACATCGTAATTGTTCAATAAAGTTTTCTGGTTAATTCAAGAAAAAAACTATGGAAGAAACTATCGACTTCCACCAATATACACATATGTAATCGGGCACCTGGCCCACTATGGACATACATGTACACCACTGTATATATACACACACACAAACACATATCACTTTCTAAATGCTGTGACTAACTTGAGATTGTATGGACTAGATCGCACCTGATACATTGCATACTGATGAAACCTTGATTGGAGAGAAAGTACTGGCAAGCTACTGTAGGCGTGGCCTGTTCTACGTTTGAGTGAACGCAAGGGTCACTATCAGTTTAGCTTCTAGCTAAATAAATAAGCGAATAACTCAATTATATTTTCTTAGTGAACGATTCACGACTTTAATAAAAGTTAAACGGTCATTCCATCTCTATTGCACTATGTACAAATTACAAATCCTAATAAAGCCGATCAGAAGTTAAAAAAAAAAAAAGAGTTTTGGAATAAAAATACTTTTACAACTAAAATAGAAATAAATTTTATTAAAATTTTGAAGAAGATGGTCTGGGGTGCGGTGAAAGAAAAAAAATTAACAACTATTTATTTTCCGACGTTTCGTCCCTCTTTGTAGAGCTTCTTCAGGGCTAAAAAGATACAAAAACCAACTAAAATTATTTTGACATAATATGATAGAATACAAAAGGTAAATTGAGGTAAGTTTAAAATTATATAAATATAAGTGAAAACAACATAATATACAAATGAAAGAAAAGAGTTAATAATGATAAGAATATTATTAAAAAATACGCAAACAATTAGCTTAAAACGAACAGTAGATTTTTTTAATATTCTTATCATTGTCTATTTTATATTTATACTAATGTATTTACTCTTTTTTTTCATTTGTATAATATGTTCATGTCACTTATATTTATATAATTTTAACCCTACCTTAATTTATCTTTTGTATTTATCCTATTATGTCAAAATATTTTTAGTTGTGTTTTGTATTTTTTAGCCCTGATGCTCTATAAAGCGGGGCTAAACGTAGGCAAATAAATAGTTGGTAACTATTTTTGTTTTCTTGTGACCGTACCCCTGTCCATCTTCTTCATAATTTGAATTAATATGGTCAATTATTTATATATATAAATTTTATTAAACATTAAACTCTGTTTTGTTCTTCCTCGGTTACTATTCTGTACATACAACACACTTTTTCCTTACATTTATAAAACTCAACCCTGTAATCAGCTGAACGAATCTATTTTAATGCTTGGAAGTTTAAATTTAAAAATCTATTTTTAAAAAAATACTATTAAATATGCTAGGCCATATTCCTATTTACGTGAAGATGGAATATTAAGAACATTAGGATTAATTTTATTTTTTAAACATTAATGAGATTTGAGTGTTCTAGATCTGGAATAGGATTGGAATGGAACCTCTGAGCGGATTTAGCAAATGGCCAATACAAAAAGTGGTCCACTTTTCGAAAGCCAGCGACCAATCGCTGACCGCCCGCAAAGAGATACCAATCCAAGGACAGAGTTCTTAGTCACTTTTCCGCCTTTGCAGTCACCTTTATTTTCTCCCAGAGATCTTTAATTTGTTTACTCTGTGAAAAACATGATATTAAAAAAACAAAAAACAAAAACAAAGCAAACATTACATGTTTACATGATTATTTTTGATGTCATCATCTACCTCGTATGACAGTAACACAATTAGGAAAGACAAAAAAATAAATAAATAAAACATAATTTTTCACTAAGAGATTTTTAATTTGATCAATCTGTGAAAAACATATTTAATAAAAAAAAAAATTAACAGTTATGTTTTTTTATTTTAGAGGGTATTATCGATTTATGCTTAGGATAAAAGCCACAAGAGATGAAAAAAGAAAAAGAAAAAATAGATATAATATTAATTAAAAACATGGAAAGCCCAATATTGTATTTCCATGTCGATATCCATCTTTCCACGGCTCAAATAATTTGCTACTATATCTTGCTAAATAATTCACCATAATACTCACTTTAAACTAACCCAATTCTTGTTTTTTTTTTTGTTTTTTTTATACACTGTACTATTATTATATCTATGAAAAAAATACATGAGTCTACTCATAATTTTTATAAATTATAACATGTTTGTTCATAATGCTTAAGGGAGTGTCAAATTTAAATGTTTAAATAAAATCTCTATTTATAGTGTTGATATGGTAGGAAAAGGAAAAAAAAAAAGAAACTTAACAATTTTCTTATTATATCCGAGAATTCTCGATTATTGAAATACCTATCATTATTTTTTGTTATTAATTTGACTTTCCTCTTTCATTAAGAAGCATTATTCTTACCTATTTATTTTCTTTTTTGTTTTTCTTTTAATAAGAACATTTTATATAGTTAGGGGTGTCATTTGTATGACTATACCCCCTCATAATCGACTGTTAAAAAATATATATAATATAAGTTATATCAACCATGTAAGGCCCACCAGGCCGATCTGGTATAAAAATAAAAATAATAAAAAAATAAAAATACCTCTAAAAAAATATGAATGCTCATGGACAGAATACGGCATATTATTAATTAAAAAAACACAATGATTAGATGAAATATTCATATATATGTATATATATATTTTGTTCTTTAGGCCTTGAGGTTGGATAAAAAAAAAAAATGTAAACTCAATTAAACAGTCCAAAAATGGTATCACTTTAATTAAACTGTATAAAAAGGGAGCTATGACATAAAATGTGTGCTTTAGCAATAATTAAATATCAAATAGCACTAAAACAACTTTTCACACTTATAAAGTTGTTAGTAATAAACTACTAATGGGTTAAAAATAAAATATTAACTTGTATATTAAAAATTGTGCTAATAAAAATAAACCCAATTATAAATATGGACAATATAATTTTTAAAAAAAGTCTACAGCGGCTAGATTATAATATATCAAGAAATATAGAAGCATTCGTTTTTTTTTGTTTTTTTTTCATTTTTTCATTAAAATACTAGATTTCAAAATAATCCATTTTTACCAAAACAAACATTTTTTGAAGCAACAATAAATATACAATTTGTTTATTGCACCAAATATATATTTTTTTCATTTTGCTTAATATTTTTTGTTATTTTTGAAATATATATTAATAAATCTTTTAGTTTTAGTTTTTTATAACACTTCTTGAAATTATTTTTAGGTTTAGAAATTGGCAAAGTGCTGTTTCTTGGTCAACTGTTGTACAAGGATATGCTAAAAGTATTCACGTTTAACTATGAAATTTTCTACTAATCAAATGAAGAGTCAGGTTCCCGCTTTATAGAGGGCAGCCGTGCTCCAGGAAGGTCTCCCTAGGATATCTGCATAACTAGGAAATAAATTGAATACCACAGCCGGCCTTGAACCTTGGCCCGAAGGTTATGAGGCATAAAAATAAATTGCAAATTTTAGCGATTTTATGGTGAAAAAAATATGCACACAGTATCCAATGTGGGAAATACTCAGTCTACAGTTCTGAACGTATCGTTTCCAGATTCACAGATACCAAAATGTACCAAGTTCAAAAAAATCTGACTAAATTTAAAAGTAACAGGTAACTTAAGTCACAACTTGAGTCCACTGTCAGCGATTAGATTGTGTGACCAGCTGTTCCCAGTTACTCCCGAGAATGTTAAGACACATATGCAAACGAACCAACCGTTCATTAAAATTACTTTCACGTCCGAATGAACCCCGAACAACCAGTACTGATTAAGCTTGTCCTTTTATACCAAAAAAAACTAAAAAAAAAAACCCTTCAAATAAAATAAATGTTATTTAATTTTAGTCTCAAAACAATTTATATTTCTTTTATATTTCCGATGTTTCGGCCAATTTGACCATCCGCAAGGACAGTCTATCACAACAGCTTTTATTATACATATTGTTTTTTAACAATTCTAAACGAATAACAATATTATTAATAAATTATCATACAGTTTTAGAACCACATAAATATTAAAAAACTTTATTCTGTCCACAACTACCCTGTGAGACATTAAAACGTAGGGTAATCATATAATTTTATTAATTAGCAATCCTTAGCTTATTTTTAATTGCCTATTTTGTCAATTCTTCATATTAAATTAAAAATTAAATCACAGTTAATTTTCACTATTATAATTTATTACAACAATATTTGTAACTATAATACAATATTTGTAAACAATAAAAAATTTTTTTATAATTATTAATGAATTTATAATTCATATCAAGGTTAATTGAGAGTGACGGTATCAACGTGGTAATGCGCCTGTCTGCCAACCCAAAGGCTGCGAGTTCGAGTCCCCGGCCCTATCCGGTATTTTTTCAAGCAATACTCACTCACAGCCTCCCCCCCGGGCATGTGTGAGGCCCGTTAGCCAATGTGAGGCACTCACAAAAATTGGCGCGGGAGTGACGAACCTACTATATGAAAACCACGTCATGAAACGCGCGATGTATTTCTTAAGTACATCGCGCGAAACCTTGGACCTCCACGGTCCAATTGATTATTGACTGATTGATTGATGATATCGATTCCTATAATAATAATAATCAAGGTTAATTATAATTATCAACATTAATTTTATCCCATATTTTTCATAAATTAATTTTACTTAAAATCTCTGCAAAGTATTGGTTCAGATTTCTCGTGTCCGTTTTAAACTTCACTGTATAAAGAAATATAAATTGCTTTAGGACGAAAAAATTGGATAAAATTAATTTTATTTAAGCAATAAAAACCAATCTCAAGAAAGTGTAAAGATTATTTATTAAAAAAACGTTAATTTTAATTGGGTTTATTTTTATAAGCACAATTTTTAATATACAAGTTAATATATTTTGTTTAATCCAAAGTTTTATTTTTAAACCATTAGTACTTTATTAAGTACCTTATCTGGCCCCACGCACGGGATGTTCAAATTGTTTAGTCTACTAAAGATATCTAAAACAATGGCATGATTCTTTGCTTCCTCTGTTTTATAAGATTATTTTAACTGAAGAAGGAGACGTGGTTCAGTTTTGAATTCAGTATGCCGTCGACTTTGTAATCACACAATTCTTCGCACCAGAGTTTAGTGCTTCATCAGATCTAAAAATCGTTTCTGTGAATTATATCAAATTATATTTTTGTTACCCAATGGGATAGTAGAGCAAAGGCGATGGACCTTCCTAAACTCCCACACCACTTCGATTGAAACAAAGACATTTTATTGATATTATTCCGCCAACTGCCGATAAGGCCAAACCCTATAATCGTAGATTTAGTGTAGTGTGCTGTTCGAAACGAATAAGTAGGGAAAAGTGAAGAAGGAAACAAGATATTACTGCCTGGATTGCCAGTTGGCTTATTTATTTATTTATGGCTTATTTATTATTTTGGCTTATGTATACCGTATTTAAAATCTATCATACACGAACTAGTATTTATATGTCCTATACTTGTTTTATTTTTTTTAATTAAAAATTATAATTTCCTTAAGGTCAAAATATTTATTCTTCTCGACGTTTCAGTTATACTGTTTTCCCTCTCTTCAGCAAAATACAATACACTATCCGTTT
>NW_027112661.1:181222-181558 GCF_000696795.3 Halyomorpha halys | reverse complement strand
TTAAATTCACTTTTAAAAAAATCCATTCAATGAAGACATAGTTACTAAATTTGGAATAAAGAAAGAAATGTAGGTTGATTTTCGACCAAGATAGCAAGAGATTATTAAGGTATGAAAAAAATCTTACAGTTAATTCGATTTTATTTTGGAAAAATCGCAAACATTAAAGTACTAAAAAAAAAACTAGATTTTCTGTGACGTTTTTTTATTTCAGTTTTCACTAAATAAAACTGTTTTCTTAACACATACTTCAAAATAGGATAATTGCCAACGGTAAATGCCGCTTGAAACAAAATATATATAAATAATATATACTAATAAATTAATAAAATAAAA
>NW_027112661.1:180291-181172 GCF_000696795.3 Halyomorpha halys | reverse complement strand
TGAATACGAGAGGAATTCGAAGGTTTAGTGGAGCCCCAAAGCTCAACTCCATATGTCCAGATTGGCCTTATTACAGTCATGTAGATCAGTCTTTATATAATATAATTTAAAAATACTCTTTTATTTATTAATTGTTTTCTCTCGTTATTACCAGAAATGAAAATAACAAATTGTTTAAAATTGTAGATATTTGTTTTTTAAACAAATAGTGAATTATATTATGCTGAAGGAGGGGGGCACATTATCCACGAAACAATCAAGAAGAGAATAAATCAGGGATCCTCAGATTGATTGTGTAAATATTGTACATACGAGTGTAAATATGACTAGAGATTATTTTATTTTATTTATCTATTTTTTCAAGCAAATAGTTTGTGCATACTTGTTCATTTTCATTATCGTTTTGGTTGTATATATTTTAAGAGAGATTTTTTTTTTATGTTATTTTATTTTAGTATGAATGTGATTATTCATCACTATTACCTATTGCCCACAACGGTGTGCTATAATCAGCTAATTTTCACATTAAAATAAAAATAAAAATTATTTATATTTTTTATGGTTTTTATGGTTGTGATAAATTTTTAACAAAGAAGGTGACTGTGATAAATAATATTAATTTTAATGTCAAAATTGACCAATTAGGGTAATTTGTTGGATGGACCTGGGCAGGATAGCCTGCATGAAGACTTTTTAAAAAAATGATTTAGTTCGAAAATTATATTAAGATTGTTCCTGAGGATGGCCGATTTGTCGGACTTATAAATAGAATAAAAATGTTTTGAGACTACAATGGATAAAATTTTATTTATTTAAACAAAATTAACCAATCTCAAGAAAGTTTAAGATTATAAATAAAGGTTTAAACAATGTTTTATATA
>NW_027112661.1:160494-179941 GCF_000696795.3 Halyomorpha halys | reverse complement strand
CCCCCTCATAATCGACTGTTAAAAAATATATATAAATAATATATACTAATAAATTAATAAAATAAAATAAATAAATGAAAAATAAGCATAAAATCGGATGTTTCCTATTTATGGATACTACAATATAAGAATAAACTTAAAATACAACAATAAATCCATTCTTAGACATTAAAAATAAAAACAGAATGATAGCTACTTCAAAGGTCGAAATTCATCCAAAATTTGTAAATCTTCCTTAAAAGTTTTATTTTTATCATTATTATTATTTAACCTTGTGAATTCTAATTAATATATTTTACTAATTAACTCATTGATTTGTTTACTTTGCACTTGATATGATCAACCTATTGCTGGAATACAAAAACACCTGACTCAGAGCGCATAATAGGAGTTAGCTATAAACTTGATCGTTCTGACCCCGGTAATTCTCTCTCCCACCACAAACCACTTCACTTAGTGGTTATGGGCGCCCGTAAGCGATCCCAAGTAGCGGAAATTTTTCAGTGAAACGTAAATAAAAAAAAAGAAGTAAGTTTCTTTGGTATCATTGTATTTTTATTTGTATTTGTTATAAACTTGATTTGATTTATATTTCTAAAAAAAATGACAAAAATATATAAAATCTTGTTTTATCTTTTGTTAAGATTTTGTTTTTATTAGATATATAGATTTTATGATAACCTAACAGGGTATTTTTTTTTTATTACGAAAGATTACTTTTACATATATTAAATTAGATGAAAGGCTGAGAGAAAATTAAAACTTCAAAAAGCAATTAAACATATAATACACTAAAATATACATTTTAAATGTATTATGAAGTAGAGCAGAATAAAATAAAAAATATATATTATTACATCATACCACCTTTTCCCAAACATCGCTTTTACTTTTCATAAATACATTTTTTTTTTAATGGCAATACATGAACAAACCTTACTAAATAATTTGGTAGTGTTGACATTTAACGAGGAAGACGATTTTTGCTATACACTGATAGAAAACATTTATTTTTATCATGTACTTAATAATATGTTTCATTACAAATACAAATTTGATTCTTCTTTACCTTAGCAACTCATTATTTATAATTTCATTATTATTTATTTATTTTGTTTTTAATACAATTTAGTTTGGATTCAAGTAGGGATTGCTTTATTTAATTTTTTATTTGTTTTTTTTTCAACAATATAATTTGATATATAGGTTACATAAAATTTTTGTAAATAAATTTTCTTTAGTTCAATTAAGTTCGATCCAATCAAATACCTTAATGACTTATTTTTTTACAATTATTAAAAAATAATTGTATACATAAAGTTACATCAAATATTTATAATAGTTTAATTGTAACTATATAGTTTAAATCCAAGAAAATTTATTATGTTAAAGATTTTTTATTTATTATTATTATTATTTTCCACGCATCAACAATACAATACAAAATATTCTATTAAATATGCTACATAAAATTTTGATCATGCACATTTCGAAAATTTTGGTCCGTCTTTAGAGGTTTAAAGATGTACATTTTTTGTAGAGTTAAAAAATCCTATCTCCTCCAGACTCTGTTACAATAACTATCCCTTAACGAGAGTTTAAGAGAAAGCCATTGGAGTGTTTCATACTCCATCCAATATTCTTTTTCTCATTTTACACCCAAGCTGATTAATGGATCCGTAAAGTCCATTTACTATCGGGTCCATTAGTGGTACAAAGAGTTCATCTTGGTTCGAATTTACAAAGGGGCTCAACAGTTCTCCTTGATCGTCACCCTGTTGACTCAGTGTTCTCAGAAGAACTGACTAGTCACCTGTTATGTTAGCGACTTCGCACTTCAGGTAGCTGTATTCATTTCCTCTTTTAATACCCCCCTCCCCTCTCTACAAACCTGTTTCCAAAAACTTCATTAGAGAAAATCTCCGATTAAATAGAAACCGTGAAGGTTCATGATTGTATTTTCGATGTTTTTAAAGATCACGCTCATATATGTCATCATCAGATGTGGTGAGAAAAGATGGACGCGTGGGTAGATAAGAAACAAAAACCTTGAATAGGACTGGAACAAGGATATTACCTTGAGGAATTCAAGTTAATTGGGTAAAGTTGCGCAAAATAGTGTTTAAACAGAACCGATCAAAGTTCAAAGCCAAATATGACCAAATTTTAAGTTTTTATCTCAAGTTAATGTGCTTAATATGAGTCATCTAAAAGTTAAAAAAAATCTATGGAAAATTCAAATTTTATTTTATTTTTTTAATAAATTATCTCGTTGCTAAATTTTCTTTACGAAATTATGACTTAGAAGCAATGAAATAACGACTAAAGGGTACTGAAAGCTGAGGATATTGATTTTCTGAAAAAAAAAAAAAAAAAGTATTCATTATACTATTATTTTGGGTAGTAATTTCGCTTCATTTAATAATTTAGTTTATGATAATTAATATGACAACAAATATACTTTCATAATAAATTAACATAAATAAAAACTATTTGGGCCATTCCATGGAATTTTGTAGCACTTTGTGCTATATTAATAATAATTTAGGAATAATAATATGGCTTAACACCCTACCTAAAGAGTGATGATAAAGATAAGAATCGAAATTAAGTAGATCAAACCTAAAAATACCTGCTCATCAACGTCACAGTGTACACATTTTTTTAACAGATATCTTTCTGGCGATGTCTTTCGTTATTAAGACCAACTACCTATTTCTCCGCGACATGGATCCAGAAGTGGTTGTTAGAAGGGGTGGAAAAAAGTTAATAAATAAAAATAAACACTTCATATTCGATTTAACTTCCTAATGTTTTGTAGCTGTGAAAATGAAGAAAGCAATACTACTGCTTCATGCATAAATTAAGTTGACCGTGGAATGACGGCTGTCAAGACAAAACTGCTGAGAAATTTGAGAAAATCGTCTAGGGTTGAATTGAGAGTCAAGCCTACAAAAGCTTCCACAATAAAGGGAAATGGGTATTAGATCTTTAATTATTCATTCATACTGCATATAAAGGAAAAAATAATGAATAAAATAAAATGGAAAGATGGCAATAATCATAACAAAATATTATAGCTGTAAAAATAAGTAAAGCAATATAATGGTAATTCTAATTAAATAATGATGAATTAATATAAATAAAAAGTAAATTAAAAAAAAAATAATAATAATTCTATCTTTACAGCACGCATTAGTATCTCGCGTATATAGCCATCTTTATTTTTCAGTCGACTCAACCACCTTCTGGTAAAATATTCAGTGATTTATTTTCGAAAACCCTAAGGCGATGTTCTTTCTTAAATCCATCCAGTCATCTTTTGCATTCGTAACAATTTGTTCGTTTGTTAAAATTACATAATGAAAACTAGCAGTATTAGTTCATGAATAGAAGTATAAAAACAACCCTGCATACCCCTTTTATGCATGATATTTAGTTAAACATGCTAAAGCGTGTTAAATGGAGAAATATTTCCTTCTTTTACCATGTTAAAACGATATAACATATAACATGGTTGAGAGTCTGTTAATAGGTCTGTTAAATAAAGAATGACGTCACGCAACAGACCAGCTGAGCTTGTTACCGTTTTATTTGTTGTCGTGTTAGGTTACTTGCTCGTAGTTTGAGTTAGTATTGTTTTGGATGCTTTAAAACCAATAAAGCAATGGATGACAGTAATAATAATCATGTAATGATAGTTGTCAATTAGGTCATACTGATTCTCTTCCTCACAATTTAGATCAACAAGACACTCAGTAGTCAAACTTTTACACAACTTGGTACTTTTTATTCAACTTAGGCATGTTTCAATAAATTATTATAATGGGAAATTAGAAGTAAATTACTAAAATCAAAACTTAGAAGTAAACAATAACATTAAGTTTTGAAAGGAAAGTTTATAAAACAAGTTGCTCAAAAAATCCGCTAGGAGCTCTTATGCATTTAACATGACTTTAAATAGGGCTGCTCACAATCCTATACTCATAAAATTTAGTTATCCCCTATTTTTATTTATGATAAGTATATATAATTTTATTTTTATCCATTTTAGTTTTACATAATTATTTTATTGTATATAATTTCATTATTTATAACCTTTCCTTCCACAACTTAATGTTATTGTTTACTTCTAAGTTTTGATTTAAGTAATTTATTACAGCATGCCTAAAGTAAATGAAAAGTAGATGTGTGAAACTTTGGCCACTGAGTGTCTTGTTGAACTTTTAACTTGTGAGGAAGAGAATCAAGATGAACTAATTGACAAGTGTCATTACATTATTATTATTGTCATCCATTGCTTTATTAGTTTTAAAAACATCCAAAACAATACTAACACAATCAAAATACAAACTACGAGCAAGTAACCTAACACAAAAACAAATGGTGACGAACTCAGTTGGTCTGTTGCGTGACGTCATTCTCCATTTAACAGACCTAGTAACAGACTCTCAACCATGTTATATGGTTTTAACATGGTAAACTAAAGATCGTGAATACCCCTATAATAAAGGGAATTATTGCGATTACCTTACTTTTAGACGTTTCATCTGTGCAGAAATTAATTTCTGTTATGGAATGTGGAAGTTGTTCGCAACGTATCGTTTAAAATTATGAATTGTAAATTCAACATTGGGCCAATCTACTATTAAGATGATGTTTTGATAAATTTTATGAGTTCTTTCAGTAAATAATAACAGAAATTCAAAGAAGGGAAATAACAGTTTTATTTTTAGCACAACACCCCTAGACATTTGCTCATGATTTCGATCCATCAAGCAGTCATGTATGAGTTATGAATCCTGTTCACTAAGACAGAAGGCTACGAATAATCTTCACAATTAACAAGAAGAAAACACAATCATTTAATCTTTTTATATAAGGTAAAATTCCATTTGAACTGGGCATCCCATCATTAATGTTTTCCTTATTCGTTTTACTGTTACCCGAGTTATCCTGTTAATTTTAATTTTTAAATAAATAAAATAAAAATTATATACTTTTTTTTACATATTATTAAACCGCTTAAGAGATTTGTCAGCCAAAGCATTACATTACAACAAATGGAGAAACGTGCTTGATTCAGCGCATATTAACTACACGCAACTACCCGGCTCTTATCTGGTCCCGGTATATTTTAGATTGTTTGGTAAGAACTTCAAGGCTCCTGGGAACGGCCGTGAGTGGTATTAATGGATCCCTGAACTAGATATCTCAAATCTTGTCATGGAACGGACCTTGTGCTAGGCCAAGGAACAATTAATAAACCAGTTATAATGTTCTGCGTTGTTTTTGTACCAGCAGCTGGAAGTGATGTTTAGCAGCGATCTTGCGGTTTCGTACGTGGTACTAGTTTGAGAAACGTTTCTTTCTTCTTTTTTTTTCATGACCTGTCCGTTGCAGTCATTGCTCATCATCCGAGCGTCTATCCAAGGATTTTTCCATAATAATAATTAATTATATATATCAAATTAGCAAAGACAGCAGCTTGTGATAATCAACTTCCCTGCGAATATTGCTCAGTCCCTGTCTCTTACGTTAATCTTTACTAACCGACTTTATCGAAGAGTGGAACAGACAATGGCAACAGTCAACTAAGGACGACCAAAAACTACAACACAACCAAAAGCACCCATTACAAACTGAATTAATTTCTCACAGAACAAAGACCGAATAACCAATACTTAAAGATATATCACAGACAAAACTCAGATGCATGTAAGTGCGACGGAATAACTCAACAAACCTTTCAACACATATTATACGACTGTTACATATATGACAACTAAAGATATAGTTTATTGGAGAAGATGGTCCCCCGTGCGGTCAGCAAAAAAATAAATAAATAAACAAAAATTATTTATTTATCCCGACGTTTCGACCTGAGTTTCAGTTCTTAATCGGGGCTATAGAACAAAAAGGGATAACAACCATCATTTAGAGAAACATAAAATTGAAAAGAAATAATGATGAAAGGAATATGGTCCGGGTGCGGTCAAAAAAAACTCAAATAGTAGAATTATACTATTTTATTGAGCTCAAAAAAATAGTATAATTCTACTATTTGAGTTTTTTTGACCGCACCCGGACCATATTCCTTTCAGCTTTACACACGGTCAATCAATAATCTTCCAGAAAATAAATAATATAATAATTAATTAAAAGAATCTGAACCACAATTTAGGAACACTTAGACTGATTTAATCAAAATTTAGGGAATTAGTAAAGGTTCTAATCTTATAAAATAATAGTATAGCTATTTAATAAATAATTCTATTTGGATATAAAGAAGAAACTACCCTCTTTCTAACGAGGCCATGAACTTCAAACCGAACCTTAATTTCAAGGCTTAAAAATTATCTTTATTATTTTGATGATGTTTTAAACATAAAGGTTTTTTGCGTACTGTATCACAATATTCTATTATTTTTTAAGAATAAAAAAATCTATAAAGTTTTTTGTTTTTTTTCGGCCAAGACTCCCATTGGAGTCCTATACTGCCTAACCATGGTTGGGGGTCAAAGTTCTTCATTTTGTGGGACCGCCACGCAATGAAAAAAGTCGACGTCCCAGGCCGGATCTATAAAGTTAGTTAAATTACTATTTTAAAATGTATTTAATTAAATGTTTTAATGTTCGTATTTTTTAAAAAAAATTAATCCAGAAATGTATCCGTGAAATAGCAAAATCTATTTAGTTTTTTAAACCTGAGATATAATACGGAACAGTTTCAGAGTTTCTTTTAAATTCCAGGACGAGCTCAAGAACCTTAAACCGAACCTTCTTCATAAAAGATTATTATTATTTTTTTATTTAATATTTCATTTTATTATTATATTTTCTTGACACAGCCATGATATAAAACATTTTAACCAATAAATTTCACAGGACATGGGATTTCAAATCAGAATCGGAACGGACTTGTTTAGTTCGATAACAAGAACACTGGCAGGTATTTGGAACGGGTTGATAGAAACATAACGTTATATCAGGGATAGTACATTTGGTGTTTGACTAAAGATAAAGCAAACTAGATATATTGATGGCATAAACAATGTTAACACACAATTACATGTAGACTTTTAGAAAACAACAGTGGTGAACTGGTAAAGTTATGTAAAAGATTGAAAAGGCCTGCGAAACTGCCAAACAGAACTCCTAAACCAGTAATTTGTCTTCCGATACTACTGCTATTTCACATTCCATAAAAATAAGAAAATCATTGTCGAATCTCAATTCTGATATCGAAAACACACAATTTTTATTTAAGGTATATGTTATTTTATATATTATATTATTCACATATTATTCTATATTATATTCTTCTTCCTTCAAAATTATTCACATCTAAGAACCGCCGTAGGATAGAGAGATGAAAATAAACTTCCTATAATAAGCGTTGCGTAGAGGCCTGAGAAAGATATATAAGGAATCACTAAATTTCATCTGTCAATACCTTAAAAAATAAAAGCAACAGGTCTAAATTTTCAGAGCATATAGCTCAGAGAAAGACAGAAATAATAAAATGAACCAATATGCTTCACGACAAGAAAAAAAAAAGATAACAGTGGAAACAAACTAGTCGAGATGGTTAGAGATTAGGACCGCCCGTAGATCAGTGGTTAAGACACAGTCTTTGCTAATTTGATGTCTATTGGCGGTGCCCGTTCGAATCCGGTCTGGTGTGTTGACTTTTTTCATTGAGGAGCGGTCCCACAAAATGAAAAACTTTGACCCCCAACTATGGTTAGGCAGTATAGGACTCCAACGGGAGTCATGGCCGAAAAAAAAAAATAAGAAGAGATAGTGTTTGAAAAACTTTTATTACTTTAAAAAAGGGCTTTATTAATGTTTATAATGCGGTAGCTAGCTTATCCTATTTCAGAAACTATTTTGTTATTTATTAATATTATTTAAAAATGATAAAATAATTATCAGCAAGAAAGGTTTTGTAAATAGATGTCCAGTGTGATATTTGTTACATCCCTATTTATATGTCCAACTTTGTCTATGATATAACTTCACTAGTTAAATTTGGTTTTTATTAAGTGTATACTTTATTATTATTGGCCAAAGCTCATATTTTCTTTTTGTAAGTTATATAGTTTATATTCATTTAAGCATCCTCAAATAAATTGTATTCAATGAGTAGAAGTAAATTACCTTTGTTTTGTTTTTTTTATCTTAATTGATATAGAAACTAAAAGGTAATAAACCCATTAAAAAAATTTCAATCTTAAAAAATATTTGTAGGAATTAGTCCCACCGAACATCTATTTATTGATCATATCTCCTCAAATATAACTTAAAATAAGTATATTAGAACCTATGATGTTAAGTAAATAGATGAGCATTGATAGAGATTTGAAGAGGTGTTGAAGTTCACTTGATAGATCTCATGAGTCAGGTATCAAACATACTGCCAAGGTCCTCTACCTCTTTACTCTTACATAATACTTACTAAAATATTTTGTAGAAGGGATAGATTTTTTGGTTATTTTAAATTTGAGACGTGTTCCGTACAATATAACCTTGGTCTTAGTTTTCAGACGGTACCTACTTACGCAGGTTACGTACATTGACTACTATACAATATTATTGTATATTAGCCACTAAACTACCCTAATGCAACGTTTCTTTAACAGGGCCCTAGAAGCAAATCGAAGCTCTATATTACACTAAGGGATTTAACAGATAATATTTAAAAAATGTCTACTGTTACTAGACCAAGGGGATGCGACGGCCGTGTGAGTTGGGGCGTAGGTCCCGGAGCGCACGGTTTCAGAACGTTGTGGGTTCGATTCCTACCTAGGGCAGTTAATATTTATTTTTCGGCGGTCCCAAAAAATGAATCTTGACACTCAGCAACTCTTGGCAACTCAGGTAGCCACCAGGGTTTGCCAAAAAAAGACCACTTGCCGGACTTATCTCAGTACCAGTACTAGACCAACGGTTGTACAAGAAGGTGGTTTGGTCACAATCACGATCGACTACCAAATGTTTACTCAATAAAAGATAACCAGTTAATAAGGCTGGATAGACCTCGGACGGCTACTGTGAAATAGAAAATAACTGTCAGAGCCGGATTCGAACCCTGGTTATTGGAGTTAAGAGCACGATCTCATACTATTGAGCTACCGACTCCTATTATATAAACAATATACAAATACTATATATTGGCTGAAACTTAAACTAATTATTTCATTAACTGCCATTAGTGAGAATTGAATCTTCCAGTATTATCCTGAGATTATTAGAATACTTATTATTTTAATAGTTCGCTCTTTCTTTTCGATATTTTCGCAAATGGTTATAAAATAACACTTATTACATATAAGTTATTACGTATAACATAAAAGAGAAGGTTAAAGAAACTTTCTGTGACTTATTAGAGAACATTGGTTTCAAAAGTATGATGAAACTAAAAAACTTAATAGAAAATCGATTGACAAGTTCAATGAAAAAAAAGGATCAAGAAATTACTCGTACCTTGATTTAACTAGCTGGGCTTCGACTTCCTGTTATTAGACTTTTTATAAAAAAAACAAAAAGTACTATCCAGAGATTTAAAGTAATATGTTCATATAAATCATTACATGCCCGAATGGTATCCAAAGATTTCAAATTTGAATGAGAAAGAAATGTGAGGAATTACTCAAGGAAACAGATTAAGATGTTTAAAATGGTTTATTAAAACGTTCTGTTACAGAAATGTGATAGTTGGCAAGACGTAGGCGGGAAATCTGAAACCAGATTGATAAAATAAATAAAGTTACCACAGAGTTTATATGCAGCGAATCGTAAAACAGCTTGAGGCAGATAGAGATGGGACAAGCTGATAATGATCTACAAAGTCTATAAAACCATAAGGGAAAAACTATCTTCGTATACACAAAAAGAAAAAATACAATATTATTATGTAAAAAAAAAAAATTAAGATTCTGCTAGTAACCCTCTAATAATATATTGGAACATACACCACGAGACCAGTTTTTTTTCAGATTTTCTAGCGCTTCAGTCAGGAACATACTAAAAAATTTAAAAGAGTTTGAATTTTAAGGAGCAAGAACAATTTTTTCGTGAATGATTTATTCACGACTGTACAATTAAGTGGATTTCATAAATTTTAATTTCATTATAAGAACAATTAAGTGATTTTGACAAATTTAAAATTTACCACCCGCTACAGTTAGACCCAATGTGCTAGCACAAAGACAAAAAGAAGTACAGAATTGAAAAATAATGAAAATTAAATAAATGAAACAAAAAAAAAGTTATATGAATCTGGAAGACATTTTAAATAAAAATAACCTTCACATTTCTAAAATTCGTTTTTTTTTCTGTCTTGATGATTCGCAAACTCCTTTACTTTTTAAAAAATGTTTCGTTTGTCTTTAACCTTCAAAAATTTGGAGTTCTATCAGTGGGTAGATTCTCCACATGTTTGTATCATGTCACTATGTCACCTACAGCAAATTTACTTGTTGTATATATTTGTATACAGTTCTAAATAACAATAAATAAATTATTAAATAAGAACAGTGTAAATATTAAGTAAAGCGTTATTTAAAATTATTTAGAGCAAAATATAACTTTCCAGCGTATTTTTAAACCTTGAGGAAATATAAGAGAAAATTAAAACCAAAATTTTTAAAAATAAAAAAGAACATATATGTTTTTTTAACCTTGAATTTAGGTGTAGCTACAAGAAAGGTTTCATAATATGGTTGGAGAATATGAATAAAAAGGCTAAACAGTAAATTAGTTATTATAATAAATTGGTGTTTAGACTTTTTTTTAAATTAATTTATTATTTTATATTGATAAAATCAATTAAAAGTAGAATAATAAGCTTAGAACGAATAAACAATTAACGTTAAAAAAAAAATTTTGATATATTTCAATACCTATCAGATATAATTTATTTCTGAATGTGTTACCATAAAAAACTGTATAATTTACGTTGTTTATTAAAGGACCTTGTACTCACTTGTAGCGATGAAATATTGCTACAAGACGATGCAGGATTGTTTTATTCTTAATTTGTATTCATCCATGCGGATATAATTTATAACCGAAGATAGAGGCCGACGTATATTCGAGAGGATTAAGGTTTTATTCGCGTCCTCGAGCCAGAAATCCCAAATTTCGTAATTCTCCCCCCGTGTCCCAAAAAAATGGGTTGACACAATCCCTCTTCCCTTTTTCGTAAATCGTACAAAAAAAATTATTTTTTTTAAACATTTCATTTTATATTATTTATTTATAAATTTAACAGTGAAATAGTCTTTAGAGATATTAAGAAATTCGACCTCGCCCCATTCATCAGCTAATTAAGACTTTCAACGATCTGCAGCATTAAAAGAGTTGATTCGAGGCCTGCCTTTGCATTACCTTTACATTGAAAAATATATAAATAAATATATACTCACACAGCTATAAACTCTTCACAAATAGGTTTGGTCACGATAAAATAAATTCAATTTTAAACGGCATTTGTTCATCCTGGTACATTACTAACATGGAAAATACACGGTCCTCATCGATATTATATTAACAATAATTCTCGCTTAGCCGTTTCGTACGATGCAGCCAAGAAAAATAATATCATCAATGATGATGATACCAAAACATTTTTTCTAGAGTACCTTATAGGAAAATTACAAACCTTAAAAAATAATGCTTAAGTTAATAATAAGCATACGTTCTTGAGTTATGTGTATGAACACGAAATTTAATTGTCATGGAAAATTAAATACTGATTTGAAAATTGACCTATAATAATATAAAAAAATAAATAATACATAAATAATGAAATATTAATGAATTAACTCGGCCTTTAAAGGTTTTATAAGTGACAAAAAAATGATATTTATGATCTGGAAACTGTTAATTTTTAAAATATACAATTTATTGAAATTAATTAATTAAATTATAGAGCATTCTGATGAGAACAGTCAACGAAATGAAGTAGGGTTGGGTAAAAATTAGCTATTAGTTTTAACTACAACTATTTTTTTCCAACTCTAGAGTGAATTATATTTGTAAAATGTGTAACAAAAGCAAGCGATTTTTTTTTTTTTTTAAGCACATATACAAACATGTATTCATTTTTCCAGGTTAATTAAAAAATATTTTTTTTTTTTTACCATAAATAATGGTATAGCTATTTAAGAGAATTCTAGGTGTACATAAAGAGGACTCTACCCTCTTTCTAACGAGAACAAGAATTTCATCGAACCATAATTTCGTGGCTTAAAAGTTATCTTTATGATTTTGAAGATATTTTCAACATAAAGCTTTTTTGCATACTGGATCACAATATTCCATTATTTTTTAAGAATTAAAAATCTATCAGGTTAGTTAAATTAGTATTTTAAAATTTATTTAATTAAATGTTTTAACGTTCGTTTTTTTATTTATTTTAATCTAGAAATGTATCGTGCATACAGAAATGTATGTGGCCATGCTTATATAGTTGTTGTTTTAACTTGAGATATAATATAAAACAGTTTGAGGGTATTCTTTTAAATTCCAGGAACAATTGCACGAAGCGGTCGTATAAGTGTCAAATGTTTTTTAATGTAGAATTACTACAAACATTTTAAATAAAATTGTTGAGTATACACCGTTTACTGTAATATTAGTTATTGAAATTAATAATATATTATAGTAATGTTATCTATTAAATCATTGGATTTCTTAAGATGCGTTTAACGATCACGCTTCAGGACTTGTGTCCTTGAGCTTTTCAAGGGCTATAAAACCCTTAGGGGGTCACGGTTAGTTTGCCTGTCCACAGAAAACCTTCCAACGCCTAAGCTGCAAAAAATAATGGATCGTGAGATGCACTCAAGAAGTAATACTCCTCACCACAGAAAAAGATGTCGAAGAAGCAGCATCGCTCTAACTTCACAACTAATGAAACTTAATTGATTGTAAGGACAGCTTTCTTAATTATTCAAAATTATTGAGACGTTTTATTCAATTAGCCAACGTTTCTGGCAAACGATTTGTATCTTCAAGACACAAAAAAATATGTAAAAAAAAATTAAAAACTTTAATTTGATAGTTTTATTAAAAAATATTGAATGGTGGTTGTTAATGAATATCTTGAATCCTCTATCAAAAAATTCCAAAGATTTTTCTACACCAGCCAAAAGAATCTGAAGAATTAAGCCTGATGAGAGTCTCTCGTTGTTACGTAGAGTTGAAGTGGCTATGTCTTACTTTCCTGTGGTAATGCTTACTAGGTGTCTTTTTTTTCGAAGTTCTTAGAACCACATAACTTCTCTACGTTCTTGATCATCTAACATTACGTTCTTTTTAGACTTTGAATACAAGATATCATCCTACAAACTTGTATATCTCTTCCTATAAAAGTGGTACCCTTAAAATATTCCTAATATTAGCATTCAACAACGAAATACCATAACCTTCACGCATTATTGTCAGAAATATTTTTAGGGGGGAATGTTTATGCAGCCAAGCAGTCGTGAATCTACGTAAAGGAGTTCCGCATACTGTTTATGGTTTTCAAATGCAAAGGAAATCTGTTAACGGGATAGCTCGCAATCAGCCGGTATGGCAGCCTTCGGAGTCTTAATCAATTATGAGATACCATTGAGTCGTAACCATATCTAACTGATCTTTCTCAGGCCTGTTAGCTGTGCCACTCTCACGAAGGATGGGCTCGGGGGTCAAGCAAATTACCTATGATTGTAGATTGTGGATATTCTGACAGCGCATCACACGTTGAGGATTGGTGGAGGGGAGAGGTCTGAAGGTCGAAAGGCAATGTTTTTAATTTGGGCGCCAAATCAGTGGAGTATTTTGAACCTTACTTATTGATGGAGATAATTTTTTTTTCGTTTAGATTAAATAATAAAGAACTATCCAAAATTGTCTTGTTAGTAACAGTGGATATAATTTTACAGAAAAATATAACGATAGAATCGTTATATGTTAATGTAATCAGAGAGAGAAAAAGAAAAAAAAATCCGAAACCATAATTATCAAGTTTCATTTAATCACTATGATAAATTTTCATACTCACAAACTATATAACATGAATAACTTTAAAATAAATAATATTTAACAGTATGAATTACTAAATGAAAAATAATAATATACCAATAAATAAGCTGAAATAAACTTTTTTTTAGCGATGAGTAAAATACTGTACCGATTTTTTTTTTTTTTTTTTTTTTTTATGTTAGTAAACTAAATTAAAATTATTTATCAAGCCATATCTAGTATTAATAATTATTTTTCACATACGCAGTCAACATTTCCATTTGACATATCGCATAACATAGACCATAACAAATGTTTGAGTTGTGAGTTGGAAAAACAAGGCTGTTTTGAGGCATTTTTGTTGCAAATAGGTATATACCGTTTTGGATAAGGCCTAAATCTAAGACATTTTTAAACAAAATTTGTCAAACGATTGTAAATGAAATTTTAAAACTTTTTACATTCATCATTCAAAGATAAAAAAAATATGTAAAATAAAATATTTAGTATGAGTTTAACAAAATTAAATTTTTCTTTAAAAAATAATGAACTTTAAAATTGCTGTCGCCTGAACATGGAAATGGGTCCTATAAAGATAATGAAGGTTCGATTCATTAGAAAAAGACCACATGGACATCTTAGAGTAACATGTACAGAGGATCGGAGGTTAACAAGGGTATCCCTCAACCAAATTAAGCTGGAACAGAGAGGAGTTGCTCCTCAACGCTTGTATTGACATCAGAGGAAGATAAAGAAGAACTTTAATTAATAAAATTTAATAAATATAATGATAATGATATAATGATAATAAGAAATCTATTTTATTTTGTATAGCACAGATAAAAAGATAGCTCGGCTTAAAAGCCGTCATTAAATAGTTTATCAAAGACAAATTTATTTCAATCAAATTGATACTTGGTTTGGGGGTAAATTTTGTCAAATTTACTATGCTGCTATCAGAAATTACCATTTCTTTGAAAAAAAAAAAAAAAAAAATTAAACCTTCCTCTTAAGAATTGGACCAATATTATTTCGATTAGTTCATACTTAATTGATGTTTATTACTTACAATAATTCAATAGTTATCTCACATAAGTCCTTAGGGTTGTCTATTGCAGAGACAATACACCCACATTGTCAAATATTATAAACAAATTAAATCGCCCTTAAACGCAATTAGAAAATAAAAAAATATTTTTCTTTGGCCATTTGGTCTGCAACAATTTTTTTTTTCTTAATTTGTTTAATATATTTTTAACAACCTTCCGATATTTTGAATATTCTTTGATCTTTTTTTATTCAATAATAATCTAGGATTAATATTTTAATTTCTTTTTATACAAAATTAAAATAAAATAAATAAATATTTAACTCTCGCCTATTATTTGAGAATAATCAAAGTCTAATTAAAATAATATCGATTAGGACCAATATTTTCTGTTATAAAATATATCTCTATA
Source organism: Halyomorpha halys (assembly GCF_000696795.3). NCBI lineage: Eukaryota > Metazoa > Arthropoda > Insecta > Hemiptera > Pentatomidae > Halyomorpha > Halyomorpha halys. The sequence continues at coordinate 164,465 of NW_027112661.1, read as the reverse complement.
TAATTATTATAATTTTTTTTTTAACGAAATATAAAGTGAATTTTATTATAAGCCATAAAGTAATACTTAAGTATTGTTTTTTTTTTTTAAATTTTAATTTCGATGTTTTCAATACTGGGGGAATGCCTATTATTTTATAAAAATTCTTATCTTTTAATCTTATTCTATAAAAATAAAACAATTCATTTTATATTTTAACAAGTATTTGGTCTTTAAAAAAAAAAAAGATTATAAGAGTACATAAATGATTTTTCTTCCAAAAACAAGAATATTGTACATTGTTAGAAATATTGACACATCCCAATTATGGAGTCATAATATGAACTTTTCAGCTGCATTTGAGGTCTAATATAATTTTGGATATCATTTACGGAATACATTGCATAGTATGTAACTTCTATTGATCTTGGTTTATACATACTGATGAATAAACTGGTTACTGCAGCAGAAAACCCGCTACATTTCTATTCAGACAGAGTTGAAGTATGTAACAGCAATGAACACTTTCGTCCCTTGATTAAAATATATTGGACCTCCGGCAAGTCTCTACTTTCTCTCGCGTAACTTACAGTGTTATTATTACCCCCCTTATAAATAATTTATTTATAGCCATGTATAAATATTTATAAGCGGAAATTTAAGTTATTTTGAAATTCAAAATATACCCATTGCTATTTTACAACCGAAACGAAAACTAAAAGTATGAGCTACCGTAGTGAATTTATGAATTTATTTTATTTATGAATTTATTCCCGTAATATATGTTGCATAATATCCACGCCGTATGGTGATTTAGCAATATTTTTACTCCTGGAAACAAGATAACCTATAGTTTGATTCTCGGAAATTTGGAAATAATTCAATGTTTTCTATTAATCAATTTAAGTTCATTAAACAATAAAATTATCAAATTAAAAATCTACTTAACTGATAACTTTACTAGAAATCACATACATATTTAAAATTTTACTAAACAAATAAATCTAAAATAGTAGATGATATAAAAACTCAGTTGTTTTTAAATTTATGCTAAATTATGATAGCGTAAAAATTAGATCAGTTCATATATTCCTATACAGGAACATATATGATTTATAGACTTCCATTTTTTTTTTCCAAAAAAAAAAATTACTGATTACCTGAATATAAAACCCCTATTAAATAGATTTTATTTATTTTATCAGACACACTAATAATCAACATCACTTCAGTATTGTAAATGCTGTATTTTTTTTTTTTTATGTCCAATCCAAATAAATAAATAAAATCCAATTAAAATTTCATAAGAGAAAAATTAAACAAGGATGCTTTATTACAGACAATGCTGGTTCTTTCCGGCATCGTTGACTTTGGATATTCACAAAAGATATGCACGAATTAAATATAAACTGATTTTATTTGAGTTTTACCTGAAACCAAACTATGAATCAAACATCTTTTGATATTAACTGAATGACAACAGATAAAAACAGAGAAATTAAGTTCCTAAATGTTGTAACTATTTTCGCCAAAATTTAAAAAATCTAGTGGATACCGAATGGCCCTAGAAAACTTAATACTACTAACATAGCCAGGTAAAAAATATGATTTTTTTACAAATTCGTTACTTTTATTAGTTAACTAGAGATTTTTTCACAAAATGACGTTTCTTAACTTTATGTATAGGATTCAGAGAATTCAAAGGCAACGGAGATAAAAAAAAATATATTCTCAATGTGAAAATCAAAAGTAAAATATAAATTTTTTTTTAATTTAAGTCGACTTTGTAACCTCTTCAAGTTCTTTTCCAAAGTGCTTTACTCTGGAATTGCCAATGAAAAGAGGTGATTCCAAGGAAGGATTCACATTTTAAAAATTTCGATCATCGAAAATCGATCAAACGTAAAAAAAATCATTAAAAATTTAATTTTCCGTAACGAACCAGATATTAATCCTTCCGTTATAAACTCTCGAGCAATCAAAACCCTCTAGTTTCTGACCTTACTTCTTCAATTCCAGACAATCCGTGCCCGAAAAGAAGATGGCCTCCAGTGTATAAATATGATTAGAGTGCTACCAATGGGAAGTTTCTCTACATGCCCCCTCACCCCATGTTGATCTTACATCAAATTTACTTGTTGTATTTTTATATAAATACATTTGTAAATATCAATAAATAATTTTTTTTTAAATGTGCATTATAATTTGAGTGACCTTGGTCGGCCTGTAAATATGTTGTTGCCCCAATCACAATGACGGATATTCACGATAAATTTCGAGCTAGTTAGTTCTTTAAGTTTTACAGTGTGAACCAAGCTTTCAGGACACATCAAATCGAAAAATCTCTAATGTAAAATTCTTTTTAAATTAAATTTTCAATAGGAATCTCTTATTTAAAATATACCTTTCGTTAAACGAGTTAAAAACGCCGGAGAAGATCTGTGATAAGTTTCATTCCGAAATTCTCAAAACTATCAAGAAAAAAAAGTGTGTCAATCGAGAATCATTTATAAAAAGAAATTCTGTAACAAGACTTTTAAATAAATTTATCTTTGTTTAATAAACCCTTATAAACTATTTTATATTACTTATAAAGTTTAGGATTATTTAGATTTTATTTTTATACATTGATTTCAAAGTGAAAAATATTTTTCATGGTATTAATTTTTAAAATTCTTAATTATTATTTTATCGATCTGTGTATTTATTCGTTGATTAATCAAAAATGGATATTTTAATCCATTTATATAAAAATAAATATGGTGGATTTTCCACTCACTACTAAAATTTTTGAAGTAATTCAAGGAACATAATAATACATATAAGGTCATTATTTTAATTTTATTTTTTTGGAAAATTATGAAATATATATTTAACTATATCATATTCCTATAAACTCTTATATCACATTCCATTGCAATACTTTGGATTGGGAATAAGTTTATATATACGTAAACGTATGTCGAGACATAGAAACTAGTCGTCTTAAAGGGTCTAAACCCTTCCGTTATATAGTCATACACAATGACTACAAGAACATACTAAACTCAATAAACAACACAAATTCACAGCCCACTGACTGAAGAAATAATACTGAATATACTACAACTGTTGACTGTTGAGGAATTAGTAGTGGTGAAATGGGTGAAAGGACACGCTGGTGTTGAAGGCAACGAAGCAGCTATTTATCCAAAGAGGTGGCTAGAAACAATATCTTGCCCTCCTATAATTAAACCCTAACTTCCTTAATCGAAGGATTAATTACCAATGAGTTGATTGGTAAGTAAGAACAATAACAAACAAATGCACAGCATACAAAAAAAATAAAAAGGAAAGTATAAACAGAATAATTTTACACATAAAATGAATAATTTTACAAAATAGAATTAATAAAATGAAGTGATGAGAGAAGCGGGAAATAAAATGTATACATAGGTAATTGAAAAAGTGGGTAAAATAACAAAAATAATTCCTGTTTAAGCAAAATAATTCCTGTTAGAATAAGTTATCAGATTCGAGGCTTCAATCATGTTGGCCGTTTTAGTCTCCGTGACTGGTCGAAGAAACTCCATTATGATGAGAGATTCTTGTAGGAAATTCGATTCTAAAACGATTTTGTTCTTAAGGGTTATTCCATTTTCCGCAAAATTTGCACGCAAAACGTCAAAAGCTAAAGAAAAGGAAATGTTCCTAAAGGGTTCGTCGGCTAAAAAAATAAACAAAATATATTAAATCCTGTGATTTAGCAGCATCTGATTTACTATGGGAAGCAGTAAAAAAAAAAAGATAAATAATTTTTCAGAAACAGGAAACTCCAGAATCAAGAACACTGTAGAAATACTAGATGTTAGATAAATAGATACCTCAAAAGATAGACCAAATTCCTTAACAGTGGCACCCAGTGAAAAATTTTAAACATTGTTGAGGTTTGGAGGAATAAAGATGTGTATATGTGTGTGTGTGTTGATACATATAATACATATGTATATATA
>NW_027112661.1:148955-160394 GCF_000696795.3 Halyomorpha halys | reverse complement strand
TATATATATATTGACATATGGGGATTAACAGAGAATAGGCGAAGGCTATATGACAAGAAGAGGTGGTTCACCTTAGGCCCAGGTAGGGATGTTCCGAGTGGTCTACCTGGTTCCCGTCCCTACCTTCATTTTTTTATATGATTTTTTAAAACTTTTTTCCTTTATTATTTTTTATTTTTTTTGCTAAGCGGTTTATTACTTCCTTTAGATGAATTCATAGCTGGAGACTTCGTTTCAGCCTGCATTGTTAATAGCATAGATTTTTCACACAGCATGTCATCGTTAGTGCTGAATATTTCATTGTAGTATATTACAAAACTAATATAATTAATTGTAACAAACGACTTGAGAGTATTTATTATAATTTTACTCTACGAATGGATCCTTTTATAATAAAGATATTACTAATTACGAAGTTCATTAAAATGACAAAAGCTTCGTGAGAAATTATTCATAGAAATGATTTGTAAGCACCTGGTTTGCTTATATCGTTTAATGGACTTAAACGTCTTAAGCTATTTTAGGTAAAAGGAAGTTTAATTGATTTTTACGATGATATCAAAGGTATTCATGATATGTCAAATGTAAAATGTTATAAGTAAAGGGTTGTGAACAGCCCTATTAAAGCCATGTTAAATTTTGAATGCATAAGAGCTCCTAGCGGATTTTTTGAGCAACTGGTTTTATAACCTTTCCTTCCAAAATTTCATGTTATTGTTTACTTCAAAGTTTTCATTAAAGTAGTTTATTACAACATGCCTAAATTGAATGAAAATTAGAAGTTGTGTAAAGGTTTGGCTACCGAGTGTCTTGTTGATCTTCTAACTTGTGAGAAAGAGAATCAAGATGAGCTAATTGATAACTGCCATTACATGATTATTACTGTCATCCATCGCTTTATAAAAATATCCCAAAAAATACTAAAACAATCAAAACACAAACTATGAGCAAGTACCTTAACACGACAATAAATAAAATGGTGATGAGCTCAGTTGGTCTGTTGCGTGAAATCATTCTCCATTTAACATTAAATTATATGTTATATCGTTTTTTAACATGGTAAAAGAAGGAAATATTTCTCTACTTAACACGAGTTTTACCATTTAATACGATTTAACATGTTAAACTAGAGGTCATGAATACCCTATTAGAAGTTTAGAAAAATAAGCCTTAGAAAAATTAAGTAAATATAACTAACAATATGTTATTTTGAATTTTATTAGGTGATTTACGCTTTCTGGGCGCCTCGGATAAAAACGTGCTTTATTAGTCTTAAAATCGCATTTAATCCATATAAAAAAACACCCCCTTCCTTTTGAAATTCCGGAGTTAGATACACTGAAGTGGGACTGGAAACTATCAAAAAATTAAGTATAGTCTCAAAAAAAAAAAAAATAATAAACGAAACACCACAGTTAAGACGTAGCGAAAATCAAATCAAATTTTCAAACATTGTAATATATAATTTATTATTATTATATATAGTACAAATTTTTGGGTTTAATTACGTTCAAGTTTTTCCCTTGTTCTTTTTCATTAATATTATAAATTAATTTTTTGTATTAATTTATAAATGTATTGAGTTATACTCGATGCGACGTTGTCAGAAAGACTGCAGTATCCGGTTCTATTAATGACACCATTACAAAACCGATTGTTATTACTAATGAGAAGATAAGGTGTGTATTGTGCTCGAGAGCCCCTCAGGTACTAGAGGACTGACAGCGTTAATGATGATAAGACCCGACGGTAAACCACAGAAACGTGTGGCAATCAAACAACGTTTTGACCCTATAAAGACCTGTTGAGCCCACACTCCACAACTGGTATTTGAAAGTGAATTGGCCCCGTGGTCGATCCTTCTTACCGCTACGATTCTAACGCGAAAATCAATTTTCGTATGGCAAAGTCGACGCAATGTGGAGACTTGTTAAAACATTGCGTTTTCTCGTCTGTTAAGCATTGCATAACGTCCGCCTGGAGGGACGCTATGCATAAAAAATCTTAACCAAACAGAGTGAAAATGCAGTATAAATAGCTCTGCGAGGTTTGAATTATTTTATCATCTGTCATACATAAAGTTTCGGCGTGTTCGTTTAAGGAATAAATTAAATTAATTCACTTCAATTGCGAAGGAATTATACACGCCTTAAACATGTAAGTCAGTTTCGTAAGAATTTTTGGTTTTTGAGATGGGTTATTAACAGATACGCACAGGCCATTATTTAGACTAGATTTATTGGACTCAGGCGACGTCAAAACGTGTATCTCTGTCAAAAATTCAAATTTAGCACGATCGTAATCCTTTCCCTTACTACCTATTCCATACATAGATAACTGAAAATAGAAGTCTGAAGTCTCAAGGGTGTTCGTTATCTTCAGTTTTGTTTTGTTCTTATTAAATGATCTCGTAATTTAGATGTGTTAGAGGATGTGTTGAAGTTCTAGGCACTAATGATAATTGATTTAATTTGGAATTTCATTTTACTTTTTATAAAGTTTTTCATCTTGCCTATTTATTTCTGACAACTTATTAGATCTAAAAGAATGCCAAGACGTACTTATAAGCTTATACAAGAGTAAAGAAAAGTGAAAGGATATTTCTGAATTTTTTTAACATTCTTGAAGAATTCATTGATTGTTCAATTTCCAAAATTCACTTTCCAATTGAAATTCCCGGAATCATAGCTGTTAGTTCACTAACTTCCTTACTAAAATTTAAATATCTTTGTAGTTTTACTTTACTTTCATATTATCTTATGTTATTTTTTTTTTTTTTCAAAATTTCTTTTTTTTTTTCTGTTGTCAGTAATGAAGTCAGCAAATGTGATGCGATATGATAAACATGGCATGGGTAGGCCTGAGGATACCAGCGTTCAATCAAACTAATGTTAAACCATGAGGCCTCCCATCCGACTCCTTTTCAGCCTTCGGCGAGTCAGGAATGTCGTTTTTTGCCATCTACTAGACATATCTATTCATATCTCCATGTAATTAGATTTCTACATTTGAAAATAGTATTTCATATATCAGCTAGACCGAAAACGGAAGAGTTTTAAAATGACCGGTAGGAAATCTCGAAACCTTACAAAAGTTTCGAGTATACATATATAAAATAAATAAATAAATATTTTTTACATTTTTTAATGTGATTATTGTGGTTCAAATGGGTTTTTCTTTAATATTTTTAATCAATATTTAATAATTAAAAATGAATAGCACTATAAAAACAAAACAACGTTATATAAAAACATTAATAAACAAAAGAACAAAATAAATATAAAGATATAAAAATGTTATTGAAAATAATTGCAGCAGTTACAAACCTATTTTGACTAACTACTCAGGTCATAACTGTCGTCGTACCTCATGCAATCATACTCGTTACTGCAGTAAATATATAACCACTTTAGTACGTTATTAAATATAACATAATTGGTTATTTTAAATACTTAAAGTTTTTGCAATTCAGACAATAACTTATTTTTCTTAGTACTGCTTATCTTAGTATTATTCATCCTAAAGATTTGTTCCAAAACAAGTCAAAATGCACTGTACGGTTTCCAAGGGCTCGAAACCGTTACTGACCTTTTTTCAAAAAGTTTCGGCTTGACTATTTTACAAGAAATTTTACATTTAAATTTTGAATTAGAAGTTCAACAAAAACTTTTATCCAAAGAACCTTTACTAAAAACAATTAAATTATACCCAACATATAAATTATACATTTATATACAAAAACATAAATATAAGTTATTATTTTCCTAATATACCAATTTGAGTGTTGCCAGCAGTGGACAGCTTAATATATCATTAGTGGACACAAAAACATAAAACTGAAATAGGCAAGTTTTTATCGTGCCATTCTATTCAAGATAAACATTAAGATAGCCATATAAAAAAATTATAAGGTCGGTCTTTTGTTTACTAATTTGTTAAATTATATTCACTTTTACGAACCTTAACATTTCGAAATTTTTTTTAGTTTGTTTTTACTATTAAAAAAAAAACTTTCATTTTCTCAATTCACATATTTCATTCGGTTTGAAATGCTCAACCTTTCCGCATTGCGTAAAATTTTGAATCGGTTTGCCTAAAGGCATGCAGCTTGTAATACTAGTTGCCCTGCTTAGGAAAGTGCAATCATATATCTAAATAATTTCATTTGTATTTATTTTAAAAAATAATTAGGTAGTCGGTTTGAAAAAAAAAATACCCAACGTCACTAGATGAAATTTTACGTTATTTCTTGACAGATTCTTTTATCCCGATCTGATTTTTATTTTTTTACTAACATAAAAAAGTCTTAATCATCCAATTTATACTCTTTAGCCTCGAAAAGCAAAAGGGAAAAAAATCTTGTAAAATCAGGCGTTATTTGAAACTTAGGCATTAACACTAAAATAATAATCTAATGTTTACTTAAAAGACTGATGTAGATGACAACAATAAGGCCAATCTGTACGGAGTTGAGCTTTGGGGCTCCATTAAACCTTCGAATTCCTCTCGTATCTAATCCTTCAATCCAAAATGATTCGTAAAATCCTCAATGCTCCTTACTTTGTCACAAATAAGATCATCCATAAAGACCTTTATGTTTCTTATGTAGCCGATCTACCCCGAACCAGATATCAATCCTTCCATTATAAACTCCCTAACCACTCAAACCCACTAGTTTCTAACCTTGCATCCTCTTCCATTCCTGACAATCCTCCGAGGCGCCTGAAAAGAAGATGAGCTCGAAACCTTATATTGTAAAAATGTTTTTAGAGTACTACCAATGGATAGTTTCTCTATGTGCCTGTATCCTACCATTATGATCCTACTTCAAATTTACTTGTATTTTATGTATAATAGTATAATACATATTTTATTTTATGTATAATAACAATTATTATATTATTTTATGTATAATAACAATAGTAAATGTCAATAAATAGATAAAAAAAAAAAGTAATTTTTACTCAACACGCCAAAACAATTTGATTTTGCCGTAGCCAATAGTACCAGAAAGACATCGAACAAGAAAAGAGGCCGCAAGCTAAAAACGGTTAGAAGAATAAAAACCTTGAACATATAATTGAAATAGAATAAGCTAAAATGTAAAACCAGTTTTATGATTGCATATTTTCTTCTAACCATGAAAGAATGAGTCAGTATTTTCAAGGAGCAACTGTTAGTTACAAAATAATCCATAAAACACTTTTTATAGGCAGTAGGCAAGCAGGTGGGCACATTGTCTTTAAAAACTTTATTTCTTAGCTATACTGTCCAACATTATTGGATTCCAATGTATAAAAACACAACGATCTATCATAGTTATAATATGAATATATTTAAGAAAAATGGTTAACGAAAAAGAAAAATTAACAACAGACCGAGCTAAAAAAATAATATATCTATTTAGTTAACAAGAAAACGGTTAAAATAATCTTATATATATTTTTTCATACGGTAAGAGGATTTTAACTATAATGGTTGTTGACAAATATATCCTTGACCACTAAAAGACGTGGCAGATAATTTCATTTTCTCTCGTAGGCAATTCGGAGAACTCATCATCTTAATATACCAATTTGTGTGTTTTTCTCAATATTTCATTTCATTGACTAAGTGGAGTTTCGTAATATTTATTAAAATAAGATAGTTCTTATTTATTTAAAAAAAAAAATGTATTTTGAATATTTTTAATTGCATTAGGCTATGACTATAAAAATACGCTCTTCTTAAATAATTTTTATCATCAGGAAATAATGTTTTACAGCTTATAGAAAAAAATAAAAAAGTTTTATTTTATGTAATGAAACTGCCTGTAGTTATGATATCATAATTTAATTCATGATTTTCCTTATAGACATATTGCTTCATGAGAAGTGAGATAAATAGATAGAAAAAGTGAATTAATTGTGTACCGAGATGCTGGAAAAGATCATATAGACGCTGAGTTAGAATAAATAAATATATTTTATAATATTATTTTCAACACCCTACTGATAGGATCTTCAAATAGGATTTTCAAAAATATATCCTTAACAAAATAAAGGTGGTTTGAAATTTAAGTAGAGCAGAAATCAAATATCGAAAATATTTATTGGTATAATTATGGGTAAACATAATAGCATATATATATGTATATATACCTTTTTTTTCGACTTTTAATAATATTATTTTTAAATTTCTTAGAAATCAAATCAATAATAACACAACTATACTGAGGCGACGTTTATAGACTTTTTTGTTCTCATTGTCATGCCAATTGTTTTGTGACCGAGTTTTGTAAATAACTAATAATTGTAATAACTACTAGAACTAACTCGCTCTAGTTTTGAATAGTCACTGCACTAGCACTACTGTACTAGACGATATCAGTGCAAACAATATCAAAGGAATACCTTGTCAATCGAGTCGTGGACAGGAGTTCCTTAGTGGGGAGGAAGGAGAAGGCACACTCAGCCTGTTTAAAGTAGGTACCCGATGCTTCAATAGGACGGAGAACAATCATGGGAGATTAGAAGGCTGTTGTAGCTGAAGGAGTTGAGGTATGACCGTCGCAACTTTGAGTATGCAGTTGCACTGGTTCGATTTCGGCATGGACTGGTTAACTTAAATTATAACTCGACTCTTTGACTCTGATGAGAATATCTTGATTACCTATATGTCCTAAATTAAACTCATTGCCGTTATTTTTTAAATATTTAATTTCGATCAGGTCAGAGTAGTTAGTGGTGTATTAAAATCAATTATTTTTTTAAATATATTTTTCTTAAGAGCAAAGAGAAGTTTTTACTGTAACAATTAATCTGGTAAATACATTATTAATCCCCATTGTATTATTCTTTCAAGATGCCCAGTTTTCTTCATTTTCAGTGGCAGAGTAATGTACTAGCAGAGAGTAAAATTCATGTTTTAAGAAAACAGAAGAGAAGTGAAAAATAATGGAAAACGACATTATATTCAAGCTACCGCCCCCAACTAAGCATTCAAGCTAAGTCTAAGCATTCGGACGACAATCAAAGAATGCATCAATTTTAACCACCCTTAATTCCGTTAAAAAGTAAATAAATAAATTTAACAACGTATGTGGAGGAACTATAATTATCTATCTATAATAATTAATATCAGAATGTAACAAAATTATTGGTTAGCAAATTTCGTGATTACATTTATTTTTGAAGGTATGAGTAATAGAACCATATAAATAATAAAGTTATGATAATTTAGCATACTTTCAGACTAATTGAACATAGGTTAAAAAAATCATTTAATTTTAAAACCGAATCATAGTGATCAACAAATTTTTTTTTATTCCCCTATTTTAAAAAGTAGTTTTTGGTTGATATGTACTTACACAATTTTTATTTCTATTTTATACAATGGTTTATAATGAACAATGCTCATAAAGTATTCACCAGGGGATTCCAAAGATCTTTTTCATCACGCCAATCACCACAGTACATCGAAGGTAATGTCAGCTTCCAGATTAATGCTCAAGATCCGGTATAAATAACAGGCTTCGACCGTGTAAGCATAAGACATAGATTATATACGTTATGTCGCACACAATTTTATTTTTACCGTTCAATCATTATTTGATTAAAGGTTTACCCTTAAGTGCCAACCGTCAGGTAGAGGGAGGTAATTGGTCGGAATTTGGCAAGGAGTCCTGGAAACGAATGACTTGCCCTCGCTAGAGATAATAACAGCACTCAGGGGAGATTTCTGCCTCTACGCTTTCCATCCATGCCCCGCTACAGGGTGCAGTGACATAAGCATGGCGTAACGCAGGCACACCCAGAACATACTGCGTTTCAGGTTACTCGATTCCTTTTGGAATAAAACATTTTTTGGGAAACAGTAGCAAAAGTTAGAAATGGAAAGATGGTAGGGGATGTGGTCAGTGAATAGCACAAAAAAAAAAATTATTTTATTAGTGTCGGAATTTCAGGCTTGAAGAAAGAAAAACTAAACAAGACAACTACAATTAATAAAAGGAAATACTGAATAACTTTAAATAAGAAAATAACAGATAATATTGGTAGAATTGTATGAAAATTTATAAGTATAAGTATAATAAGAGGATAATAGCAGTATCAGGATTAGTAATATTATAATAATGAAAGAGGAAAAAAAAAAGACAATAATATACACATGAAAATTCAGTAAGTAAATATATGCAAAACGATTTTCAAATTCATCATACCTAATTATTGTTATTTGTACAATTTATACCTTTTGGTTTATATAACTATATAAAATTTAATTATTTAATTTTGTTTATTTAAGAAGATTTTTAATTAATTATAAATACATTTTCTTTCTCCCTTTTTAATTACTATAATTTTAAATAATTTTGGTTTTGTACATTTACTTACTGGATTTTAATACATATATTATTTTGGAATATTATGTTTATTCCTTCACTACTTAGTATCAGTACTATCTGTTATTTTATAGCTATTCAGTATTTTTTTTTTAATGAGGTGTAGATAGTTGACCGTAGATTAATGGTTGGAGAAGTTTGTCGGGGGGTGCGGTCAGCAAAGAACAACATAAATAAACAAAAACATATTTATTTATTTTATGCCGACGTTTCGACCTGAGTTTCAGGTCTTCATCAGGGGTTGTGGCGTAGAAGGCAGGTTTGTAACTGATCAGTTTCAACCCCCGATGAAGACCTAAAACTCAGGTCGAAACGTCGGCATAAAATAAATAAATATGGTTTTGTTTATTTATGTTGTTCTTTGCTGACCGCACCTCCCCCCCTGACAAACTTCTCCAAGCATTTTTTTTTTTATTCATAAGTGTTGTTATCTTGTTTTGTTTTTTATTCTTAGCCCTGATGAAGACAAGGAATTGTGGATGAAACGTTGGAAACTAATAAAATAAGTTTTTAGTCATGTGTTCTTCCCCGACCGCACCCCCAAATATCTTATGCAGTAATCCACACATCGTTCTAAAATAATTACTTTTAGAACATATTTGTAGTTTATTTTCTTCGACATCTCGGAAAGTCTTGACTTCTTGAAGTACCTCGAAAAGGAAAGGAAGGACGAGTTGTCCTAGAGGTCACTAACCTTAGAGGTCGAAACATATTCAGTCGATCCACCAAGAAATAAAATTGAACCAACTAATGGCCAAATTTTAACCGTCATAACTTCTGACGCGATGCTGATGTGCCGCCTCAACGTGCTCGGACAATAGCAAACTGCATCGGGAATTGCAAATGGAGTAAATGGAGGTTTACATCAAAAAACGATTCATGAAGTTCCACTCCCAGTAACCGGCAGTTAAAGGAGCAGTGACCTACAACCTGGGAAACCCAACCTCAACCTGAAGACTGAAGCTCAGGCTGCTGCAGGACATCCTGTTATAAATTATATATTTATCAATTCCGTTATTGACATAACTTTTTAACTATTTAACTATCTTATTTTTTTTTTTCTCTTCGTCTTTTTTTCAAATTAACTTGTTTATTTTTCCCTTTAGAGGGCAATTGATTGTTTTGTTAAGTCTAGGAATGTTGTTATTAACTTTACTTTTCTCTCTTATCAAGAATTATTATTGTTTGAATAAGTAAAATTTTATCCATTTTAGTCTCAAAACATTTTTATTCTATTTATAAGTCGATTGTTTCGACCAATTCGGCCATCCTCAGGGACGATCTTAATGCATTTTTAGAACTAAATCATTTTTAAAAAAACTTCATGCAGGCTATTCTGCGCAGCTCAATCCAACAAATTACCCTAATTAGTCAATTTTCATATTAAAATAAAAATAAAAATTATTTATCATAGTTATTGTGATACATTTTTTAACAAAGAAGATGACTGTGTTAAATAATTTTTATTTTTATATGAAAATTGACTAATTAGGGTAATTTGTTAGATTGACCTGGGCAGAATAGCCTGCATGAAGTTTTTTAAAAAATTATTTAGTTCTAAAATTGTCTCTGGGATGTCCGAATCGGCCGAAACGTCGGACTTATAAATAGAATAAAAATATTTAGAGACTAAAATGGATAAAATTTCATTTATTTAAACAATATTAACCAGTCTCAAGAAAGTGTTAAGATTATAAATAAAGATTTGGTATTTTTATCCATATGTTTTAATCATATGTTGTTTTTAAATTTATAACGTTGTAACTAGTTATAATAATTAAAAAAAATATGCTCGGTCAACACCTTCAAGACCTTTTTTAATTTACAACTCAACAATTTTTATAATTTGTATTGGGTTTGATATTCGAAAACGCTAATCGATTTTTTTTTCGAGGTTAAAGTCTAGAACGGTCCATTAAGCTTTGTAAAAATAAATATTTATTCGGCAGTTGCGATCAGTCGAGTATTAAACACAAATAAGTGAAACTTATTTTATTTTTGCTCATTAATACTCACTTATTTGTGCCTATTAATTCTCACTTATTTTTGTTCATTAATACTCCTCTGATCGCACCATTGTCTCCGACCGTCTAAGTATTATTAAGCTGCGCTGAGATTCGACTAACTTGAATCGCTACACAATCTTGCAGGCGTAATCACATTGTCATCCCACTCGTCTGTTTCCGTATAGAGATTCATTCACAGGTCTCTGTAAGGTTGCTTTATACAAAAGTAACTACTTAGAAAAAAAATACATACCATATGACTGGTCTGCAGCGATAGTCCCAGAGCGCCGGATTCGAAACAGTGTGGAACAGTTCGTATTAATTTCGTGAAATTTTAATGATGCGGTAATTAAGTAGGCTTGAGGTCTTGGCCATAAGATCCAAAAGGTCCACTTTGTGGCCTAGTTCCCCCACCAATAACCAGTACTTTAAAAAAAGAAGTAAAAGTCCATGCTCACAAAAAACAATATTAACGCTGTTAGGAAATAAGTCCCTCCGCCATATATGCCAATTACCTTCAACCGATTAAAAAGGCCTTGTACATTTCAAGATTTATTGAACCACATGTTCTTTTATTTTATTTTAGTTTTAGTTTTTTAGCAAATTGCCATTTAAGATTTTAAAGATTCCATGGGCTTCAGATCAATTTTTTATTATATTTACGACGTGTGTTAGTACCCTTAATATTAAAATAAGGGAATAAAACGGATAAATTATATAGGATGACATATAAACATGTATTGAACAAAGTGTTAACCTGCTTGTATAGTTTAATTACTTTATCATTTATTTATTTTTTTTATTGTGAAGATTTTTAAAAAATTTTCCAACTGTTAAAAAATTATAGATATATATAAAAAACAAAGGATAAGGAAATTCAATAAATAAACAATAACAACGTTCCAGGGATCTCACCCCATCTTCAGATATCTATAAAAAATTCTCAAATTCATACAACACTAATTTTTTTTTAATATATATTATACAACACAACATTCTATTAATTATATTCTACTATCTAATACTATTATACAACATTAAATTATAAATTGA
>NW_027112661.1:142686-148873 GCF_000696795.3 Halyomorpha halys | reverse complement strand
AATATAATTAATACATTATTGTATTGTGTAATATGTATTTAAAAAAACAATTAAGAAATAAAAAAAATAAAAACAATTACCAGATTATAAACCTATAAGATGACTAATTTATTAACAATATTTCTTAATTTTTTTTTAATACATATTACACAATACAATAATGTATTAATTATATTCTACTATCTAATGCTGTTATACAATATTAAATTACTATTTGATTTAATACATCTATATATAGTAATTTAATGTTGTATAATAGCATTAGATAGTAGAATTTAATTAATACATTATTTTGTTGTGCAGTATGTATTAAACAAATTTAGTGTTGTATGAATGGTATGAATTTGAGAATTTTTTGTAGATGCCTAATGATGGGGTGACAACCCCGAAACGTTGTTATTGTCTATTAATGCTATAAAATAAATAATTAAAACAAGGAAGAGTACGTTTTCATTCACAAGATCTAATTATATATGAAACTCTTCCAGTAGAAGACATAACTTGTAGTTGTATTATTTCTATTTTTAATATTAAAAAAAAAAAGATAAGTCCACCTGATTACAGTAATGTAAAAATTCCGAAAATGAATTTTTTTTAAGAGAATGAGCAGCAATACTTTAATGAAATTAAATCCATCTAATCATGACTAGATCCATCAACTTGTAATACAAATTTCCTCAGAATTCCTTCTGAAGCACACATCCAGGAGTACACACGTACGAGGTAAGAGAAAGAGGTAACGTAAGATGGAAGCGGTCATTTGATAGAGGAAGCAGACTAATATTTGTCGAACGTGGATCTTCGGCTGCGGTCATGTTTTTTGTGTTCGTTGGTTTTCTAAGAAGCGTGAATAAATCATTGTACTCCGCATTTTGTTCTTTTTTATACTCTAGATGAATATGAGTTATTTCTTGTTTTTAATAATTCGATAATAAATAATGTAAATCGTTAATTTATATCGATCATAACTAAGAATAAAGGGAAGGATTAAGCTTCAGATAAAATAAAAATGTGTTGACACCCGGATAATATTTTATTTTATTATTTGTTTTTTTTCTTGTAATTACTAAATGCATAAATGAAACTACTATTACAATAAAGGAGAGCTCTTCTTAAACAAAACGAAATAGTAATTCAACGTTAATATGACAAATGTTAATAATTTATTTTTATTTAAAATCGGATACTAAGTACTGTGGGATTTTAGCAGTGATATGAATTATATAAAAAGAAAACAAAAAAAAATTTGTGTTGTGCGCGCTATACAAAACTTTTACTCATCATACTGCTTGTAGTTGAAATTAATAATAACTTATTCCATGGAAATTTAGTACAACGCCTGAGTGAAAGCAGAAAAGCTGAATACAGTCATAAAAACCATACAACCACGAAAAAGTATTAATTTGGCTTATTTATAAGCATTTCGCCACTCTCCTTAACCTTTTATGAGTTTATGTGTTGTATAATATTTTTTTCTAAAATCTTAGGGAATCGCAATAGTATATTATACGTCTGTATTACAACTTTTATTTCCGGAAATGTATTGTCAAACTGGGAAAATATTTCTCTGTTAGTTTATATTATTCAATTTATATTATTACTATTAATTAGATAATTAATTATTTCAAATTAACAAAATTAAAGGTAAGTTGTAATTTTGAAAACTTATTAACCCTAGGAATTTTAAACTTCAAAATAAAATAATCCCCTCCCCCCCCAAAAAAGAAACATTAATTTTAACCATTTTGTATAGTAAATTAATCATTTAATCCAATGGATTTATACAAACAATTATTTTTTCTTAAGCTTCACAATTTTTAAAATATGTATACCTATGTAACCCATCAAATTGGCGAACTAGATGATTTCATAAAAATCCTTCTACATTTTCTTCGTACGCAAAATTATTCTTCCAATAATAAATATAAGAGTGAAAGAAAAGTCTTTACTAAGATTATCACGTTTCAATAATGTAAACTAAAGCGGATTATATAACCTGTCTTTTTCTTCTTCAACGAAATCCCTTATGCTTATTGCCGAAGAAATAAGAGACGATCTCTAGTATGCCTGCTGCAGTGACAGTGTAAGAACGTTTTAAAGATAGTGTGAACAAGTTTCAATTATTGTAGACCGTCTCCGCTTATTGTATTTGCAATTGGGTTATTGAATTTGTGCACAGTATTTTTGAAATATTTTTACCAATACTCCTTTTCTAGCTATCAGGACATATAGTAAGATATTGAACAAAAATATCAACATCAATGAATATTGTTCTGCAGATACTCCGAAGAAGATCAGTATGCATCAGGCCAAAGCGAAGCTGACAGTCAATAAATCTGATTACCATATTCCATTAATATTATTGTTATCATTTCCGTGATAATTAAAAATAATACACTTTACTTATTATTAATAATATATTAAAACGTTTAGTTTTACTGAATTTTCTTGTGCATGTTTGCTTTTGAAAAACAAACAACACGTGTGTCCATAGAAAATTCGCGCTCGTGAGGAAATATTCAGTATTCGTAGTTGATCACGAATGTTTTCCGTCTCCAGTCAGTAAATTAGCACACATCAAAGGAACCCGAACCTTCGAACTTCCTTTGTCCATTTTAGTATTTGCATAAGCGTGGAAGAGGAGGCAGTTCAGTTCCTTTAGTTTTAAAAATTAATAAAACTTTTAAAAGTTATTATATACATAATAACTTTTAAATATTAATTTATATAAAATTAAAATTTAAAAAATGCGTTTATGAATTAATAAATAGCAATTTACGCTTTTAGAGCGTGTAATGAATGATTAAATGATGAACAGTAAATTAATGCTCTTCATTGATCAAATTAATAATAATTAATTATATGGCGAGAGATTTTAAATGTTTTTTCCTCAGAAATGGATGAAAAATGAAGAAAATTATTAATAAATAAAAATGAGTTTAAAATAAAGATGAGGATATTGACAATAATTTCGATAGTGGCAAACCCATTTCACAAAACTTCTTTGCTCACGCCAACTCAGGTTCAAATCATTCACTGCCTTTCCGGCATTAAAGTGTCCAATATTTTATTACGAGGTGCACGCCAGACGAAAGAATTAAGTTACTTAGGTCTGGAAGTAACATTCTGGATCGCATATCACGAAAACTGTGTATGAGTCTGATATGCATAATTGAACTGGTGTAAGAGAAAATTAAAAATGAAGTATAATTAGATAATGTAAAGTTTATGAATAAAAAAAATTAACCATGAATCAAACATATAAACTAAGGCCTATTTATAAGAAGAAAAAATGAGCCAATTATGGAGGCCGCGATTCCGATTGCATTCTAGGCATACAATCATATTATGCTCTCTCCTCAGATTTTTGGTTCCAAAATCATAAAATTTTATGTAACAAACATAATTTCTAACTTATATATATTTTAATTAAAAAATAAATTAGTTAAATAAATTGGTTTAGAAAAACAATAGATGTTTTTAACTAAAAAAGTATTTTGAATCAAAATTCAAATCTCCCTATTAGAAGAAACAGTTATTTTAAACAGAACGCTTTAGTCTTGTCAGTTTATGCGGCTTAAAGTAATTCCGTAAATAAAATACTTTTCTATTTGCTTAAGAAGGATGACATACCACTGTTTTGCTTTAATAGTGGCAAGAAAATATTTTTATTTTATTTTGAAATGTACGTGTTCCAAAGATATTACCGTAGTTTCTTTTTTTACTTTATTTTTCTCTCTGTCGTATTTCATTCCCTTTATAGACTGTATCGAAGCCTGGAAGTAACCACAGTTCAAGGTTTTTTCTGTCAGATGTACCACTATTCAAATAAAGTAGCGATAAGTTTATGTTTACAACCTTTGATTTTACATAGCAGGCTTCAATTTCTTTCTTAAAATAAACAATCAGCTCTGTTATTCTCAGAACACTAAACGAAACTAAATTGAAAACAATTAAAACAAAATTGATGGTTAATTGGGAATTTAACTAATATAGTTACAGACTCAACTACACAATTTACAATTGAGCTGTGAAATAATCATCTATAAATAGTTATTAAAAATGAATATGACATTTGGCTCTAATAACATGAACTGTCAAAGATAAAACGGACGATCTATTGACAAAGAATAATAGCCGTAAAAAGACTTTGAATATTGACAAAGGGATGTCGGAGTTGGTTACAAAGAACCGTGTCAAAACAGGTCTTTACTGACAGACGGTCTTCGCCACGCTCCAGAAATGCTGTAATCACCTCATCACCGAACTACTAAAAAACAAACAATAACTACAAACAATCTACATGGAAGTAATATTTCAATACATAATTAATGTTTCTTTAGCTAGCATGGTGTTTTTAAAATTTATAACTAGAAAACCTAATGAGTAACTTAATTAAACGCAATAATTTTTGTAAAAATAAATATCAGTTTCGGAAAGATAATTCTGGTTTTAAATAGTTTATGAATAGAACATTGTGATCCCAAATAAACAAAAAATATAGTCATAACAGTAAAATATATATGTACATTGTATTAAAAATTGTGTTAAAAAATAATTAAATATAATAATATTATGTTTTCAATAAAACATAACAGATATTCGATAAAATAAACTTCTTATGTTGCGCCTCAGACATCTAGGAAAATTTGGCAGCTTTCAAGAGGGTAGCGAAGTAAGAAAATAGTGCGTCTGAGTGGATATGGAGACTTTAATGGTAGGATAAGGAATCTATTTCCAGTCAAAGTGGAAAAGATAAACTGCATAATTTTCTTGATGATTCCTTACAATCCAAAGTAAAAGTAGTATTTTAAGAGGTGGTTCATCATTATGATGAATAAAAAATACATTTTCCGAAAAATGATTTGGAATATTTTATAAACAGAAAAAATAATGATTTTAAAAGAAAATACAATAACAGTACCTGATGTTTTAAAAATACATATATGTATATTTATTAAAATTTATAACTGTATTAAAAAATAAAATTATATTTTCAACAAAACCTGATCGGGATTTCTTCTATTAAACTTCTTCTGTTATATTTCAAAAACGAAGGTTAGAAAACTTTGTGTTTGAGTGGATAAGGAGACTTTAACGGTTGGATAGATACCTATTTTCATTCAAAGCGGATTAACATCATTACGGCTATGAGAGATGATTTAATTTTAATTATAATGCATAATTACATCTATATATTATTCTCTAATTCCTATAAAATATGGTTTCAGTCCAAGAAAATATTTCTATTTTTCTTCTATAGTTAATTATCAAATTATTTCATAAATTATCAATTGTTTATTATTGCTGGCAGTAAACGGCGATTAATTATTTCAAATGATTTGGATATTTTATAAATAGAGAAAATAATAATTTAAAACAAAATAGCATAATAGTGCCTGAGGTTTAAAAATATATATATTAAAATTTATAACTATATTAAAAAATAAAATCATGTTTTCCATTAAAACCTAACAGGGACTTCTTCTATTAAACTTCTTATGTTGGACCTCAGAAATCTACGAGGATTTGTCAGAAATCAGGAGGGCAACAAGGATATAAAATAGTGCATTGAGTGGATATGGAGACTTTAACGGTAGGTTAGGTATATATTTCCTCTCAAAGCGGATAAGATACGCATTACGGTTATGATGAATGATTTATTTAATGAACTAAAAAGGAGCATTATGAATTTTACAAAGTTGTTCAGCTTTATAATGTAACAACGTGTCTATGTATTGTACTATTGTTTCATAATTTTTTTTCTATCTTAAAAAATATTTATTGAGTTAATTATTAAATTATTTTTATAGATTATAAATTTTTTATTTCTTCTGGCAATGAACGATGATTAGTTATTTCAAATAAACTTTGATTTAGAATATTTTATAAATAAAGAAAAAAATTATTTCAAAACAAAACATCATAACAGTACCTGTTGTTTAAAAAATAAAATTATTTATTCAATAAAACCTAACAGGGACTTCTTCTATAAAAATTCTTATGCTGGACATCAGAAACCTTGGAGGTTTTACCATAAATCAGGTGGACAGTAACGTTACAAAATAGTGCACTGAGCAGATATGGAGACTTTAACGGTAGGTTAAGTATCTATTTCCACTCAAAGCGGCGGATATGAGATGGATTATGGTTATGATGAAATAATTTACTTTCATAATTATATAAT